>NC_143190.1:38985000-39190000 GCF_051530095.1 Phoenix dactylifera | reverse complement strand
TTAGAAATAAAAAAAATGACTTAAACGGCTCATAGCCAAGGGTTGTAATTGGTTGGTTCCACTGCATTAATCAAGCATGTAACATTTTGCACTAACTACAGCTTTCACGTTATTCTTTTTTATCAAAAAGAAATAAAGACGTTATTTAACAATGATGATTGAGATAGTTTTTCCTACCCAATAACTGGCTTCAATGGTAAGCTCGCAGAGAAACTTTTCTCTTGCTTGAAGTATGATATCTAGGAATTCAGCACGGATTCATCATGTATACATGTTGAGAGATAATCACTAACTATCATCACGCTTTAGTTGGCCATGCTTCGATCTGTATAAACTTAGACTCTGAGCAGAATAGGTGTTTTCATGGCCAGTCTCGATGGGTTTTCAAATGGGCTTTCTGTGGGCCAAATGAAGGTCCACTGAAGCCCACTTCAGGACTACAACCCATCAGGGCAAAGGTGAGCACATAAGTCTAATGCATACCCAGCCTTGAGGTCAAAAATCATATAACGGTGTGGATGTAGATTTTTTTATTATTATTATTCTTATGTATAATCTGCTTTTCTAAAAATTATTTTAGTTAGTTAAGTTTTTATTTAAGTGAACGAAAAAGATGTGCAATAGATAAAAGTGAGGCTGCATTTGTTGAACAAAAATTTCATTCATCACTCATCAATGCTTCATCTCATAGGACGGAAGCAATCTATGCTTTAAGTATTTTTGCTTCAGGAATTCAGAATATATTTTCAATGGTAAAAGTTTGTGATATTTCTATTCATTCAACAAAGCTTAAAAAAAGTGTTGTTAAATAGTTTTTTATGATTAAATCAAAATTCCAGGCTGTCATGCATTAATCTGTTTCCATTTCTCCATCCTGCTATAGCTATATTGTGCTAAATAATTACGCTTTTTGTTTATTTTTTCAAATAAGAGACTTGCAGCTCTTACAATTTAGCATATATGTTAAATTACACAAATAGTTCAAAAAATATATATATTAATGATATCATAGGAATAATCACATGTTTAATACATGCTATATTCTTGTTAAACCAAATTATAACTTTTACGTAGCTTGTGAATCTTAAATTAACTCTTATCAGGAATTTACGCGTAATTTTCTCTTTCTTATTCCAAAACTCAACTAGAGAACAGTTTTGTACTAGAAACACAAGAATAAAACCTACAGTATATTCATATAGTTTTAATTTACTACTTGTAATTTTTCGTATTGGTATATCACTACTTGTCTTTTGTGTATGTATATTTAATCTTGATATTTATTGCTTACAGGTCTATGGTTTACTATATGATAACCAAATATCGTGCTTATATTCTCATTAATCTCATATTTTTTTTGGAATATTTTTATATCTCGTTGTGAGCTTTAATTGATTCTTTCACTTGGGCTTGTTTACTGTTAGTCTTCCAGCGACCAAGTTCTAAATAAGCAGAGGGCAAAGCGAATGAGAAGAGATTGAGCGCCGAGCTTCTTCCCTGCTAGTCTCAACAGCCAAGTTCCAAACGAGCAAAGACAAAGTGAATGAGGAGAGATTTGAGTTTCTCAGTTTGATTCGCTCTTAACACAAGATTATAACAATTTTGATTAATCTTAGTTAGATTCGCACATGAAAGGATCAATTTGCATAAATAAAAAATATTATAATTTTTTTTTATAAATATAGAAACGGAAATTGATATATAAATATAAAAAAAATTTAGAGACTAATTTATTAAGAATGTTAAAAAATATTATCTTCAAATAAAAAAAAAAAAAAAAACCAAACTTAAAAAAGCGGTCCATGCCCGCGGCCGTTCCATTTGTCGTCTCTGTTCTCTGGTATCGACGTTCTCTCCGGGATCGCGACTAAAACCCATTGGTTCGATCTCCCGAATCCAACACGCTCGCAGGTTCCTTCTCGTTTAAAGCGGCAATAACAATCGCTCTCTCCCATTCAAATATTCTTCTTTGTCTCAATAATTTATAAAAATAGGGCTTTGTCGAACTCATTTTGGGTTTATTTTTTTCTTATAAATAGATTAGAGGAACCGAAAGATTCTAGTTCTTTTTCTTTTTCTCCGTCTAATCGCCTAAAATTTCGGCCGATTTTAAGTTATTCTGTTGGATTTTTCTTAGATTAGTAAAGCTTTTTTTTTTTAAAAAAAAGAAAGAAATTTGGGAGCTTTTGGCTAGATGGTAACGAAAATTATCCATCTTGCTCCTTTAGGTCTTTATATATATATATATATTAAAGAAATATTTCTCTAGTATTTTCTGAATCGTAAATTTTGATTGGAAGTTATGTTGCAGGTTTGTACATGGGGTTCGTGTACCAGAGGCTCAATTTTAGAGTAGTCTCAGGGAGATGAACGGGAAACATCTGAGAATGATCTTAGGGCTAATTGTTGGTTTATTTACCGGGGTGGTTTTGGCTATAGGTTATCTACTCTGCATTAAGTTTCGAAGGAGGCATCTGGAGACTGGGAACACCAGTTCACCGAAAGTAGCATCCGTAGCGATCATTGCTAATGCTGTTGATGCCTCTGTAGTACTCTCAGATTCAACTATTGATCAGCGATCTCCCAAAGTCGCTCAAGTAAATTGCACATCCTGTTTCTGGATGGACCTAATAAGAAGAATGATATCTCATTTCCTGGAATACAGAAGTCTGCTTTCAGGTATTGTCATTAAAACTGCCTTCTGCTGTAGTTTAGCCTGCTTGGCATTGATGAGTATATGGAGCACCTTTCGATCTTCATATCTCATAATGTATGTAAATGGAAAAGCTATTCCAGCACAAGCATTACCTGCATAATTCAATATGTGAAATGCGGGATGACATACACACGAGTGCTTCACAAGTTCTTAATAATGAGTTCCTCGTAAGTTTAGATAGTGCACTTTCTGAAATATTAGTTCAATCTAGTTATATGTGGGTGTTCTTTTAGGATAATGAATATTTTTGCGTATGGGAGAATATATAGTTGCATGAGTACGAAAACTGTGCCTGAACACATTGTGTAACTAATAACTGTAAGCTGCTGCAAACTATTTTGCTGCAGAGAAAATATATTTTAACAAATCCAACTATAGATTTCCTACATTGTTCACTTGACATATGCTGGTATTTGAAGACATTTCGAGATTAAAAGTGTCTGCCTTTTTCACACACTTTTATTTTTTTCTTCACTTTAGATGTAACATTATCATATTCGACTTTGTTGATACTAGTGCATTCACAGGGATCTGCAGAAAGCAACTAGCAATTTTACAACTGTGATAGGTCAGGGTGCATTTGGTAATGTTTATAAGGCTCATATGTCTACTGTGGGTGACGGTTGCTGTTAAAGTGCTTTCTGCCAATTCTAAGCAAGGGGAGAACCAGTTTCATAATGAGGTAATTTTACATGAGAATTCGAGCAAGTTATCTAACTGGAATTTATTATCCTGTTTCGAATAGTTGATGTTGAAGGGTTCTTGTGCTCAATATGTAAAACTACAAATTATTAATATGAAGGGAATATCACTTGAGCTATCCTTCTCTCGCAGCATTGATGAAGGTAAGAGAGATGTTGCTGTTTCATTTTAATGCCTGAAACCTGGTCATATCAAGATATATATTTCTTTCTATAGAAACCTCACCAGTTATGATTAACAGCAATACAACTGCAACTATTTAGGAAGCTTCAAACACATATATGTACGTGTATGCATGCATGCACACATGCACGAAACTCTAAAAAATAAAAGTCTCAAATGCCTGACATTTTTTGTTGACATCAGCAGGATCGGCAGGACAATTCAAAGTGGAGTGTCCAACCATGTTATGTTCAAGAGTCTAAAAGTACTGGCACTTTGAGACATCTTAAACATGAAGTGGCCAAGTAACATAAATTATGCTCATATAATTATATTGTCATGTAAACTTTTTTGATGATGAAAAGGTTTGAGGCCTAATGATTTTTCTCTCTAAGTTTATGTTTATGAGCCTTCTCCAAATTTTGGTTTCTCATGGCCCTATTTCATGCTTGTTCATACAGTTTTAATCCTTCTACCTAGAAAACTCCACTTCTTTAGCAGCAACATATAACTTTTTTTCTTGTGCCATTGATTTTAGGTCATGCTACTTGGTAGATTGCATCATAGAAACCTTGTAAATTTGCTGGGATACTGTGCAGATATAGGCCAGCATATGCTAGTTTACGTCTACATGAGTAATGGTACTGTTGCTTCTCAATTATATGGTAAATGAGACTTCAGATATGAGATCTATGGATCTTAAGATACGTATAGTAGCACATCAAACATGTAAACTTTAATTAACACTTTCATCTGTTCAATGTACCTCCATATCTGTAGGTGAGAAACATGGACCACTAAGCTGGGACTTGAGGGTTAATATAGCTCTAGATGTTGCAAGAGGCGTGGAGTATCTTCATGATGGAGTAAGTTCTCGTATCATCGACAGATATGAACAGAGCAGCTCTGTAATGTACAAGATATTCCGACTAGTTTCTTCTTTGTTTTTCCCCTACTGCAGGCTGTTCCACCCGTAGTGCATTGCGACATCAAGTCTTCTAATGTACTATTGGATCAGTTCATGAGAGCTAGAGTATGTAAATATTTCATTGTTTCAGAGACCTATTACTGGTATAAGAAAATCTGGGATATATGTGAAGGCACTGATTCTAGTTATAGAATTATGGATCCATTTTATCATACATATGAACTATTGGCCGTAACTTTCTGGTTTGTTTTGGCTATAGCATTTGGTGATAGAACCATAGATTTTATTTTGACTGAGATCAACTCTTGGCCTGCTGCAGGCTTCTGGGTTTTCAAGCAATCAAGCTCTTGGTTTCTATGCCATTTTCCTAATCAGCTGCCCTAGGTTGTACTTGTGAAGAAGATAAATGCTGAAACTTTGGTTAGCTATCTGTTATAGATTACTTTGAAATGGAAGGTGATTTTGCTAATGCAATTAGATGGACTGAGAGCAAACTTACCATGATAGGAGCAAATGACATGGCTTGACATGAGTTCATTTATATTTTTGATGTTCATATAACTGCTAAAAGAGTTGATGGACTGTCTTGCTTAGGATAGAAGCAGCAAAGTTGTCTGGATGCTTGGCATTCTTTGCAGCAAAAGGACTTGTCTCGCACAATAAATTAGCTGGCAGGGTCATCCAATCAGTCATTTGGTTTGAAAGAGACTTGCCTATACTGTAGTTATTTTTGTAGAAGACTTATGATGTCCTGAAATTTTAGTGATTCAAAGAGCTCAAATATGTATGAGTTCTCTGATCTCTTCTCCTTGATGGAAGATTTCTCTGATCTCTTCCCGCACGTTTTCTAAACTATACCATCCCTTCTTAACTATTTTACAGTATAAAAACTGATGGTCCATGATACTGTTCTTGTATAGAATGCACATTCAAGCATGCCGTATATGTTTAAGAATCCAGTATTAGTCATCAGTATCATCTTTTTTATTTTCCTTAAATTATAGAACTTATCCATATAAGTAATTTGCCTCTTGGAGAAGGTTGCGGATTTTGGGCTATCCAGACAAGCGGTGTTTAGCTGCCACACGTCTAATGTCAAGGGAACTTTTGGCTATCTTGATCCTGATTACGTATCATCAAGAACTTTCACCAAGAAAAGTGACGTCTACAGCTTCGGTGTCCTGCTTTTTGAAATGATTGCAGGCAGGAAGCCACAACAGGGCCTTATGGAGTATGTCGAGCTTGTAAGATCTCTGCCCTCCAGCATTTTTGTGCTTTATATAACTTGGAACTATCAAGGTATCATTGGATATGGATGTGCTAATATCACTACGGTCCCAAACACTTTCTTCCCTGCTCTAACTCATTCTAATATAGGGGTTCATAACTTGCTGTTCTTGATAATATTTCAGATGGGGTGTACATGCTTTCCTGCAAGTTGTCACATGGTTACTTTGAGAGAATCTTGGAACCTCTTTGTGGTTACCATCTGATAAAGTTTGCATAATCAATGTCACTTTTTTGATAAGATTTTGATATGATGATTGTGGTTTGAACCTAGGCTTGCTAAATCAAAGTACAAAAGTATCATGTCCCGATACGTTAACACAAACTATCAACTAATGACACCTGTGTATTATGCATATGACTTGCTGGTGATGGTCACTTACATTGTGGCATGTTACCGACTCGCCTCTTCTCCCTCATTATGTATGCTTTCTTGCCCCTTTATTTAATCAAATCATTTAGCAGTTTAAAATTTGCATGCATGCCAGTATTGCCACTTTCATGTATATGCAAATCATGGCATCTCAAATCATGGTAGCAGGGATACAGGGCCGGCCCGAGCCTTAGGCGACCGAGGCGGTCGCCTAAGGCCCCGGGCCAATGGAAGGCCCCCGGGAGGTGAAGAGAAAGAGAGAGAGAGAGAGAGGGAGAGAGAGGGGGAGGGAGGGTCGGTCTGACCATGACCAAAAGGAAGCAAAGGCCCCATATCGAGTCTTCCCCCTTAATGGAAGGGAGGTGGAGAGTTTCTTGGCCTGCAGAGGGGAAATTTAGGAAGTTGGGGACGGTAGTTTTGTTTTGGATGGAGAGAGAGAGAGAGAGAGAGAGGAGGGATTTGGTTGGCTTGATACACGCCTGAAGCCACTCTTATCTTTCATCCCTTCTCTTGTTTGGTTTTGGTCTTGGTTTTCCTTCCCTCACATTACTCCTGATCCAGCTGGGCCATCAGGAAGAAGGGGGATTGGAAATGGACTTCTTGGAGGGTGGAGATTCTTTTAATTTTCTCCTCTCGGTTTCTTCTCCCCTCTTGGGTGGTAGAGAGAGAAGGAGGGAGGGGGTTGAATGGCTGCTGTGCTGTGATGTTGCGGTTGCTGCTTGGGTACTCACTTGAAGGGGAGATGGAGGGATGGGACTTTTATTAATTAGATGGAGTCAATTTCCCATAATGCCCCTACTTTCTCTTATAGAGAAGAGACAAATACTTTTCTTTACCTTGACCATGAAGTGCCATGGGATGACCTTTTCCTATTCCGCTCTTGCTTGACATCATAAACAATATTGCCAAGCATTATCTCAGTTATTTAATCAGTTTTATGGTCCTTTTTTTAGGATAATTACTTTTCTGCACTTCCATTCAAAAATAATATTAAATTAAAAAAATTTCTTGCCTATCTTTGTTAGATTCATGTATCTTTGTTGAAATAGTGTACTTGATAGCTATCTATTTTCATATCATTTTTTTAAATATTTTATATTTATTAAAAAAATTATTATTAAAAAAAAGGCTTCATTCATTGGATTCGCCTTAGGCCCCCAAATGTATTGGGCCGCCCCTGCAGGGATATCAAAGGTTTCAAGGGCCTGTATAGCTGCGTGGATGCCATCTGTTGCAAACTTCTGAGTGGGGGGAAACTGGTGAGGAGGAGATGGTGTCAAATGGAAAGTTGAGGGATGGTTTGGCCAATTGACCCGAAATGCCAGGATTGAAGCTGGGCTTTCCTGATGGGTTTTGATATCCCCTCGATCTTTGGATTGGCGAGTCTATGAGCCTGCCTGATTCCACTATTTCTTACTCCCTGCCTTTCTCATCTCTGCTGACTCCCACTCCTGCAGGAGTTATCCTTGTATCCACTAGTTGGCATCCAGTTTATTCATTCTGATGATATACTAATGCCACTCTCATCACATTGTCAAAATAAGAAAACCACAAACGTTCTTTGATTTGTTGATCTACAACCTTTTATTTGGGAAGACAAGTAATGATTTATCTTACCTATGATGTGCATGGCTTCTTAGGCAGGCTTAAATCTCTCCAACAAACATTTTATCTTTATATGCATCATGTTCATGTTCGGATAACCAAGCATCATCTGATCAAATAACCAATCGAAAATTATGCTTGGCATGCGTTTCTGTATATACTTATGTTTAAACATTTGCTTATGAATCAGGCAGCAATAAATGCTGAGGGAAGAGTTGGCTGGGAAGAATTGGTGGATTCTCGGCTAGCTGGAGTGTATGATGCGCGAGAGGTAAATGGCATGGCAGCACTTGCATACAAATGCGTCAGCCGAGACTCCAGAAAACGGCCTCCCATGAGTTATGTAGTTCAGGCTCTGTCGTGTATTGAGGCAAGACCTAGCAAAAGGCATCATGAAAGGAAGCTCCTGCTGACCAAAGTAGAGAACGAGTCCATAGACCAAGAACTGCCCTACGTTCGGACTTCTTTCTCCGGGCTGCATTGGGATGAGTCCATTGGTAGCTCAGCTGGCGTGCCAGATGCTTAATAGCTTCATTTGTTTTTAAATTTACGTGTTGTAATTTGATAGATGTTGTTAGTTTACCATATGAGTTAATCTGAGGCCATTCACGAATTATTGTTTGCTATCCAGTTTCTTGTTTTACATATACTCCTTTTATGCGCTTTATCCAGAGTGCAGTGCCGGCTCGAGCCTTAGGCGACCGCCTCGGTCGCCTAAGGCCCCTGGCCCAGGGAAGGCCCCCACCCAGCCTTTTTTTTTTTTATTATTCCAGGGGCAAGGGCAGCAGGGGCTCAGGGCTATCAGGCTATCTGGCTATGGGCTATGGAGGGAGTGGGCAGCGGGTTTGGGCGGCGGCGACGCGACGTAAAACGGTGAAAGGCTGAGGCCGACTGGTGACAGGCGATGGCGTGGTCGAGCGGTCGAGTCGTCGACAAGCAACGGGCAACGCAACGGCTTTTTCTTCCCCGGCTCCCCCCTTCTCTCCGACAGTCCGACTCTCCCCCCTTGGGCCCCTTCTCTGCCTTTTTAATGCCGGAACCTTCTCCAGCTCTCGGCACTCGGCAGATCGGCTATTCGGCTGGCAAAGTTGCAGAGCGGCGAGCGCAAAACCCTCTCTAGCTCTCCTCGCCGACGTCGCCGTCCTCGGCTCCGAGCTCCGAGCTCCGGACCTCCGGTCCACTATGCGTCCGTGCAGAGTCCCGTGACTTCCGTCCTCTCCTCGGCGTCCAGCGTCCTCGCCGACTCCGAGTCGCCGTCCTCGGCTCCTCCGACATCCGACTCCGCGGCGACCGAGGGTCGAGGCGGTGAGGCCTCCCATCCTCTTCTTGCCGACTCGCCGTCCTCGGCCTCCCGTGAGGCCGTGGCCGACGCCGGCGGTGACCCCGTCCTCTCCTCAGCTCCTCCGCCGCTCCGGCCGGCAGCCTCCTCGAGGTTCCCGGTTCCCAAGTCCCGACGGAACCGACCTCCTCCCAGGCTCCCAGTCCCATGGTCCCACCGGGCCATCTCCCGAGTCCCGACCTCCTCCCCTCACTCCCCCAGTCCCCTGTTCCGCTGTAAGCCTGTAACCCTGTTCGGCTGTTCCCACTGTCCACAGTCCACTGATCCCGATTCCCAAATCCCACTGAGGTGAGTAAGTAACTGTAGTCTGTAGTTACTTAGTTTATTAATTATTTTTGGTTTAATTAATTTTTATTTAGTTAAGTAATTAATTTAGAATTTGTTATTTTTTGGTTCAATTGTAGATTGGTTGTGACTTCACTACTTCAGCGGTTCGGCACTATTCCACCTCTTCTCGACACAATTAAGTTCGACACTACTTGTCGGGACCCGAGTTTGTTTTTCTTGACACAATTAAGTTTTATCTTTTTTAACTTTTTTATATTTTGATTTGTTTGTGGTAGTTTTTTAATTGCTTAGTTTGATAATATTATTTATAGATTAAAATATCTAATAGAAAATATGACTGTGGGTATGAAAAACTCAACAAAAAAAAAAAAAGAAAAATCGATAAACTCATTCAATCTCAAAAAGGAGCTCTAGATAGATTTGTTGTTACAAACAAACATAACACTACATCAAATTCAACTCAAGAATTAGCAATGGAACAGGCACCCGAAATAGAGTTAAAAAATGAGATTGCCAGTGAAACAATATTTAGTGAAGAACACAATGGAGAATCAGATGGAGATAGGATAAACAAGGAAAAAGATTGTGAAACTAGTTCTATTCCTACAAATTTATATGATCCTGGTCAATGGAGAATAATTGATACAAAATTTAGAGATTTAATAGTGGCAAGAGGTCCAATTAGGGATTATGATTTTCATTTTTCTAAGGATGAAAACAATAGACACTTTTCTACGATATATTATATTCGTAAGTTACCTAATGGTGAAAAACATGATAGAAAATGGTTAGTGTATTCGAAAGATTTGGATAGAGTATATTGTTTTTGCTGTAAATTATTTGATTCAAAGTCTAGCACGAGTCAATTAGTCAATGAAGGAAGTAGGGATTGGAAAAATCTAGGTATCAAGCTTAAAAGTCATGAAACAACTAATGAACATATCATTAGCATGAATAGGTGGATTGAGTTAGAAGTGAGATTGCTAAAAAATAATACAATTGATAAAAATCTCCAAGAACAAATAAACCAAGAGAAGGATCATTGGAAAAAAGATCTATTTAGAATTATTGTTGTCGTAAAAAATCTTGCAAAAAATAATTTAGCATTTCGAGGAAAGAATGAAAAGATCTATCAAAGCAATAACGGAAATTTTCTAAGTTTTATTGAAACGATTGCAGAATTTGATCCAATAATGCAAGAACATATTCGACGCATTCAACATGGTGAAATTTACAATCATTATTTAGGTCATAATATTCAAAATGAATTGATTCAAATGTTAGCATCTAAAATTAAAGCTATAATACTTAAAAAGATTAAAGAAGCAAAATATTTTTCTGTAATACTTGATTGCACTCCTGATGCAAGCCATCAGGAACAATGACCCTAGTTTTAAGATGTGTAGATACTTCAACAAGTTCAGTAAAAGTAGAAGAATATTTTTTAGAATTTTTAGAAATAGATGATACCTCTGGAAAGGGCCTTTTTAATGAACTTATAAATATAATAGAAAAACATAAACTTGAGGTTAATGATATAAGAGGACAAGGGTACGACAATGGATCTAATATGAAAGGAAAACATCAAGATGTACAAAGAAGATTATTAGATATAAATCCTAGAGCATTTTACACACCATGTGGATGTCATAACTTGAATTTAGTATTATGTGATACTGCTAACTCGTGTCCTAAAGCTATATCTTTTTTTGGAGTGATACAACGAATTTATACCTTATTTTCTTCTTCTACAAAACGATGGAAAATTTTACAAAATAATATATCCACATTAACTCTTAAACCCTTGTCACAACCACGTTGGAAAAGTCGTATTGAAAGTGTCAAAGCAATTAAAAACCAAGCTTCTAAAATAAGAGATGCTTTAGTTCAATTAGCGGAAACTAGTGAAGATCCTAAAATAAAGAGTGAAGCCACATGTTTAGCTATATATGAGATTGAAAATTTTGAATTTTTATTAGGCATGAATATTTGGTACGATATATTGTTTGCTGTTAACTCAGTTAGTAAGATTTTACAATCTAAAGACATGCATATTGATGTTGCTATAGATCAATTAAAAGGTCTTCTTTCTTATTTGAAAAGTTATAGGAAAAATGGATTCATGAATGCTTTGAATTCATCTAAAGAAATTGCAAATGAAATGGAAATAGAACCTATATTTCGTGAAAAACGTGTGATCCGTAGAAAAAAATATTTTGATGAAAATAATGATGATGAGATAACAAGATCAGCTGAAGAATCTTTTAGAATTGATTACTTTTTATATATAGTAGATCAAGCTATTTTTTCAATTCAAAATAGGTTTGAACAATTTACCGTATATGAAAATGTTTTTGATTTTTTGTTTAATTTTAGAAAGTTAAAATCTTTGAATGAAGATGATTTGAAAAAGTGTTGTCTTAATCTTGAAAACTTTTTAAAGCATGGTGAATATTCTGATATTGATGGTATTGATCTGTTTTCAGAGTTAAAAATTTTAAAAAAAATTTTACAAACAGAAACTAGTACCCCTATTGATATTTTAAGTTTTATAAAAAAAATAGATTCTTTTCCAAATGCATGCATTGCATATAGGATATTATTAACAATACCTGTAACAGTTGCTTCTGCTGAAAGAAGTTTTTCAAAATTAAAGTTGATAAAATCTTATTTGCGATTAACTATGTCACAAGAAAGATTAAATGGATTAGCTATATTATCGATTGAAAATAGTATTTTAATGGATCTTGAGTATAAAAGTTTAATTAGTAATTTTGCTTCTCAAAAAGCTAGGCGAATTATTTTTAAATAAAAATTTAAAATATTTTTATATTTATTAAAAAAATTATTATTTAAATAATAATAAAAAAGGCCCCTTCTAATGAGTTCGCCTAAGGCCCCCAAATGTATTGGGCCGCCCCTGCCAGAGTGGTATGAAACACTGGTGTTGGCCGCTTGTAGCCTCGCATGACGCAGGATAAGTGCGCATAATCATTAGTGGGATGGCTTTTTTTTTGTCGGAAAAATCGGCGAGATTACTTGATCTTTGTGAGGACCCGTGCAAGTGTCTGTTTTGTTTCACATCGCTTATTTGCTGCGTAGATCTTGGATACTTATATAAAATTAAGGAACTTATATAATACCTTCTGACTAGCTATTTTGAAGGAGATCCTAAGTTGTTATAAATGATATCAAAGAAAGGACTCGGCCCATAACCTATGTGAATTAGGAGACACTGCAACATGAATCCATTAGGGTTAACCATAGGCCAATCGTAGTACTTGTGTTAGCTTTAAATAAATTTGAACTCTTAGTCTGACGAGGACATCATACAAGGATCCGTACGGGCGTGTATTTAGTTCTATATCGATTATTCGCTAGATAGATCTTGCGTACCTATATAGAATAAAAAAATCTAAATAATATATTCCGGCTAGTTATTTTGGGTGAGGTCCAAAGTTGTGACAGCCTTTTATTCAAATTTTGCTCATTTCGAATCCGATGAGATGCATGAGCTGCAGAAAATTAGCAAGGTTTCCAGCCGCTTTGACATTCGTATTTAGTCTAACGCCTATGAGAATCTTGACGTCTTCCTTGTAGCGTTACGGATATATAAGCAGTAACGGAGTAGAGTCGCACGCCACTGCTTCAAATAGTACCGGTTATTCATCCGAGCTCTTCCAGCGTCACGCCTCGAGCTCTCCTCTCAAATATCAATCAAACATGAACGGTTAGTGGCAGGTCTCGCCCTCAAGAAGCTCCTGACCCTCGCTTCGGCGCGGGCCGCACCTCGTGGCGCTCAGTCGCCGCTGGGGCTTCCCTCCCTCTCCCCGCCTCCCATGGCTGCTTCTTTTCCACGGACGCCACCCTAGGCCTCCGACAGTGGCGCACTGGCGCTTCGCCACCCTCCCGGAGGGTTTCTGCCGGAGGCGGTGCTGCAGCTCCTCCAAGGGCTGGTTGTGCATGTCCATTGGTAACACCATATAACTCTCTGGGATCCTTTCTCGCGACCGAAGGCGACATAATTGCGTACGTGCAGGCCGAAAGAGAGGCACTGGATGCTCGCAACCATGTCCAAGCGATTCCTTATTGGTATTGCATTAAGGACGGGAGTTGGGTTCAGCTGTGGGAGCTGGGTGGAGTTGAGAGCAGGTTAGCTTACAGAATGGAGCGGAGATCAAGCCTGGTACCTACTATGGAAGATTTCGGAGGAATACTTGTGCCTCTTTTATTTCTTTCAAAGAGTCATATGGTCCACAAATTGTTGTCTGGCTGGGAAGCGTAAATTATGTAGTTGGTTCTGTTTTGCTGCATGCTTTATTTTTCTGATTCAACGGTCTTGTGTCCTGTAGTATTTTTTTTTTTTAAATCTGATTCAACAGTCTTGTGTCTGGTAATAAACTACGAAAGTTTTAATCCTGTTCAAGTAAGGTCCTATATTGGTGTTGCTTACCTTGCATCCTTGGTCACCTACCTGGAAGGGCATATGTCAGGACATGCAGCCTTCTTGGTGTTGTTTAGCCTTATGTAAGAAATCTCTGTTAGCCTGTTAGGTTCTGGGAAGAAAATTGCATGCAATTGCAGATTGCTAGAATAGAAAGAACAACCGATGGTCAATCAAGTTCAGAAGGCCACTAAGTATTAAAGTGAACAAAAAAACAAACGAATCGAATTTATGTGAGAGGCATGTATTTAATTTCACACATTGTGCACCGATAAGATTTTGGTATTTATACGGAACTAAATAACTCAAAAAATATTTATTCTCATATTGGTTGTGCACTGAAAAGGTCTTTAGTATTTATATAAGATTAAGAAATTCAAATATCTTTTTGGCTAGTCTTTTTGGATGAAGTCTCAAATGCTATGAGAGAGGATCTAATGTATAGTTTATGTGGACTAGGAGACTGACTTTTTTGGATGACCATGGAACAAGCATGATATTGTGATTGGATTTGGATCCTTATCTTGTCAAGGATTCCAAAAGCAGGAGGAATATGTTTATCATTATTAACGTTATTATGACTATTATTTTTCTAGTTTCTATTACCATCAAATCTGGTATGGCTGTCATTTAGCATACCCAATGTTGATTTAATCTACATCACATACCTACTTTAATGAGGCACAAACTCTCTTTAGAATATACAAATTTACAAATATCATCCTAAGAAACCCAAGTATCCTCATTGAATTCGTACTATTGGTGTATTTACATGATTCAGAGGAAAGGAATACCAGCCATTTTGCTTATAAGCAGTTCATTGATTTTAACAATTTCTTACTATCTTTTTACTACACTAATTATGCTAATTTTTATCTCATAAATATCTCATTGACATCTTGATGCCCATTTAAACTGTTTTTATTGATATGGTGAGAAGAAGCACACCCCTTTTTTTCGGGTTGAAGGAAGAAGCACACTTAATCAGTAATGATTCGAGATTAAAATCTAGAATGGCTGGGACCATCAACCACTTGAGAGGACAGCTATATGATAAGCTGAGAATATGGCTTCATTTAATCAAGCAAAATTTATGCAGACATGTACTACCATATGGCCTACAAGGGTGGTACTCGGAGAACAAATACTAACGATCATAATTTTCTGGCCAACCAGAATGACTAACAAAACAAGAAATTTTGCCTGGCCGTTTTTACTGAAATCAATTGACTGAAAACAGCACTATGGCGTTTGATTGCCTCCAACTTTTATGCAAACAAAGTATAGTGAATGCTTCCAGTTTTTCCCATGTATTAACTGCACCATAAGTGTCCCAGTGTCAATTAATCATGCATTGCTTTGATTCACATGGTGCAGTCTTACATTATGAACTGAATTTCTTCTCGACAATACCTCAGACCAGACATTTGGTGTTACATTTCCGTCAGTATATCTCTGTTAACTTCCTTGATCAAATCATACCCTATTTTCCTAGAGTTTGAAGAACATGTAGGTCCAAATTTGTGGGCCTGTGGGTTGACCCTGCTCTGCAGTTGTTCCACAGGCGCAAACAAATGAGTTAGCCAATTGTTTACGCTTGACTTTTAGAACTGGCAGACTAAGATTAGCGCATGAGGCGGAGAAGAATCTGCAACTACCGATGAGTCCGTTCACTAAATAATATACATACATATTTTAGATTATAATGCACATGACTATGATTAGAGGACAAAGAATGCCTATTTACAACCTCAAAAGCTAAATAACGACTGCACTCGCTATCTCAAGAAGTGCACAATGAGATGAAGCATCTAAGCGGTTGGCGAACCGTGTCAAACCTGGAAAACGAGACTGTTAAAAAGATTTTGTTTTGATTCGATCAAGAGAAACGAGTCCTGTCAAAGTCCCCACCTTCTGTTGGAAGGGAAACAGTTTCTATAAAGACAGTGGGCTTCACATGAGCAGTGGGACCTGTTCTGAGTCAGTCCACCATGATCTGATAGTGAGAACAAAAGCACTGTAGAATTGATGGCAAGGTAGGATTCAAAACTCCAGCCGAAGTAGATGGAACAGTTTCTGGTTTATGTTCCCATATTTGTACAGCAGGAGGGATTAAATGTGAAGTTCATTAATATAAAATGGTATACTGCTTGTTAGACGATGAGCAATGGCGACTCCTGTACATAAATCACAAGGTTAAAAGACAGGATTTGCGTCAGGTAACAGTAATGACTACCCAGTGGCAAACAATGTCACAGAAATTTTCTATCTTGTCCTGCGGCAGTATATATATATATATATATATATATATATATATATATATATATATATGTTATTTAAGAAAGATGGCAGCAACCTTTCTCTGTGGAGTGTAATAAGCCCGCATCGACCCAAGGAACATGTACATGGGTTTCTCTGTACGATCACAAAATTGGTGACACCAAGACAGACGCCATTTAATGTGGACGTGGATGGAGAAGAGAAACAGTTCAATGTGACAGAGGGAGTTGGTTGCTGTGCCAGATAAGTTTTAGGGAACTACACATGAGACCTGAATCCTTAGCAAGGGTAATCAATAAACTCAGCAGCGCTGTGCATGAGTACAGAGTCAAAAGCATTTCAGATTTAACTCAAGATGTGACATAGAAAAAGGTTAATTTCCTCAGGATTTACAGATTACCACAAAGCATGGCAGAAGAGCTCGCGGACTGAGCAAATAGAGCTCCTCAATGTTGGCATACAGGCCTACTTTTCCAGCCAATGCGTCGAACCCGGACTCTCCTGCTAACTCTTGGAAGTTATCCAATGGCTTGTGAACCCTGCCTGCAATCACCCTACAAACCAGCAGCGCCTTCTTTATATTCGGATCATCCTCATATATTTCAATAGATTCAAATGCTCTCCCGCTGGTCGAAGTCGTAAACACTCCAATACCTCCCTTCAGCTCCTTCTTCGTGGAGAATCCGTATCTTATAATCCGGCATATGTTGCACTTCTCTGATGAGCACAGGCTTGAAGTGCCATTCGTGCCAAGAGAACAAGCAACTGTGGTGCCATAGAATCTTAGCAGTTCGTTGCCATCGGCCAGGCAACGGGGATGCTTCTTCGGGAGTTTGCTGGCTCTAAGCTTCACCATTTCCCGGTATTCTTCGAAGCGGGCAAGAGTTTTTTGCATGTTATGGACTTTGAGGACTCTCTCTATCCGCCAACAACTGCTCTCAGACTTCACCAGGTTTGCTCTGCATATAATTTCGACTATCTTCCTAGAGGAGTCTCCTTCCACAAGTTCAGTGACTACAGAAATAGCAGGATGTCCTCAAGGTTTGTAGGAGGCAAAGATCAAGAATTTTCTTTTCAAAAACTTGTGTTACGACATTACAAGAATTCAAATGAGTCAAAACTTAAATGCAAAAACAACACTTATGGATCAGTTGATGGAGTCCGGAAATTTGAATGCATGAAAGTCTTATAAACTACGCAAATGAGTAGTAATTTTAAAGCAAAAGAAGAAAAAAAATGCATTGCCCCTCCCTGGCTCATTTCCTCTCCTGTATTTTCCTCAGAGCATCATTACATGTTGCAGAAGCATGTTTACAGTGTTGCGACCAATATGAAAGATTTCTATGATTTAAGCTTGTGCTGATGTCTGCCCTTACTAAGCACATCTGTAATTCATTTGGTCCGCTGGTTCTGATAAATGTCTGGGGGCCGACTTGATTTCTGATGTAAGAGCTTAGTGTCAAGGCCTAAAAGCATTTGGGAATACTAATACTCGAGGCAGGTAATAAGATTAAATAGTCCAGATAATAAAATCTAAAATACCTGGCCTTCATCAATATGGACAGCTAAATTTCAAGAAATGGTGAAGAATGATCAATGCAACAAATTGCAAAATAGGCCTTATAATGACGCCACTGCAGAATCACTAAAAAAAAAAAAGATAAAGCAAAGAAAATCTTTTGAGACCAACAAGCCGTTTGTAAGGAAATCAAATCCAACATATTAAATCTTGAGGAAATCGTTCATCAATGTCAGGTCCTCCCGATAGTCTCAAGAAAAAGGCAACAGAAACCAACATAAAGTGGACAGGGGAATAAAAGACTGGAGGTATGTTGCTAGATTATGTTCCGTACCTGCATGCTTGGAGAGATGGTGAGGTTCCAAGGCTTCCAACTTCCCAAACCGCTCTCCACATTTGTGGCAGGTGATATTAGCAGAGGATCCATGCGACCCTGCTTCATGAGAGGCCCTTGGAGTTAAGGAAACATGAAGAGCTCCACCACCACCATTACCAAACACAGCACTAGAGAGAGATGAACCCCCAATGCCATAGCCCTCCTTGTCAGCAAACAAGCCAGGTGACCTCCTCGGAGGGGTGGTGCTGGTTCCCCTGAAGGAAGGGTTGTGCCGGAGACTGAAGTGGCCCCCTGGCCCTGGGGTGCCTGGCTTAAGAGTACCCACGTAGCTTGAGCCAACCCCAGCCTCCCCCTCATGGCAGCCCCCTAAACCAGTTATCCTGAGCTCACACCTGGAGTTGCTAAGGATAACCTCATGCGTGATTGGATTCAGGAACTCACTGCTCCCAATGGACCTTGGGCTGCAGCTTGGTGGCTTCTCGAGGTGCCTTTTGCTCCCATGGATGACATCTTTGAGGTTGGCAATAGATCTAGAGCACCCAGACCTCCCTGGTCTCCTCGTCAAAATGGCTCCCAACGGCACCCTGGCCTTGGGATCATGGACATCAGATGGCTCAGATTTGCAGTGGAGGGATTTCTTCAGAGCAAACCAAACTGTCGGCATCTTCTCTTCCCTTCCCTCTTTTTCCCAGTATTTTTTCTCCCCTTTCCTCTAGGCTCTTTTCTCCCTGATGCAAGCTATCTTTAATTCAGGCAGGCAGCGTATTGAAGGAGATATTACTCTCTCCATTTGATTCTCTTTCATTTGGTCAGCGGTCATCTTGCACCATTAAATCTTTACCTGTGATTTCGTTCCTTCTTTATCCAAGGAAGGGAACTCCGTTAAAAGCTAGAAGAAGCAAGGGTCTTGTCTCCTTTCTACTCACTTTCCACCCTTGGAAAGCCGACAGCCATTAAGATATACTCAAAACCCCTCCAGCTCCAAAAACAACTCAACCAGACTTATAAAAGGGACTTCATAGACCTTCAAACCTTTGCGCTTGAAAGGCTTCCTCAACGCGCCTTAGGGAAGGAAACGGACAAGCCTGGAGACTCAGAAGAGCAAAGACAAACCTTGAAGTGAGGAATGGACAAGTGTGTTTTCAAGACGTGGAATCTTTGGTTCTTGAAGGCTTGAACATCCAGCTGGAAGACCTTAGTTGCATTAATAAATGGTGAATTCACCAAGATCTCTCTTTATAGAAGAGCCAGAGAAGGGGAAGGAAGGGGTGGGGAGAGAGAGAGAGAGAAGGAGAGAGAGAAGGGGGGTTGATAGGATCTTAATTGCATTCAATTTAAGTATGCAGAGAAAGAAACAATAGATTTTTGGTGCAAGAAATGAGGAGAATCAGTTGGATGGGTCTAAAGGAGATCATAGTTTGCCAAGTGGCATGATTGTGATATTTCAGTTGCCAAGTAATGGCAAAAAAAAAAAAAAGCTTTGACTTCCCTTGTCTGCAGCTCGCTCTACCCTTCCATGGTCTCATAATTGAATTTATTATGGAGAAGGAAAAGAACTGTCGTTTCATTAAATCCTTAATTGGCATTAAATGCTGAGCTGATAGGTTCGATTTCGTCCAGTGGGCCCTACACGGGAGCAAACACCAGGCAGGGATTTTTAACTCGTATGCAACCGGTGAGATGACTCGGGCCTTTTCTGTCACTGTAACGGCCCGGACAAGTGCACCAAACCGTGCGCCTGGTTCCTGCTTGAAGCAGCAACCATTTAGAACATGGAGCGTTTGATTAAATTCAACGGTCCCAGATGGGCTTGCATTCAAAAATATATTGTCCGGATTTGCGGTGGTCTTCCCCAGTGGGCTCCTAGGCAATCGACCTTACGTGGTACTACGGGTTCGAGCTGACCAAATCCAAATCCAAATTCAAATCCAAATCTAAGAATCTAGTTTATTGACTCTAAGACAAAAACTAAATGATAACATACCGCCAATAAGAGAATTTCAATGTCTTTTGATTTCGCCCTGTAGCAAGTAGATGTGGACTTTGGACATGAAGGATGCAAGTAATCGGTCCCGAAGACAGAAACTTTTGGATAGAAGCGTGCTACGTTTTCCTTATTTGTGTCAAAAAAAAAAATATAGAGGCAATTTAAACTTTTGGTCGTTGGTGCTAAGGATGCAATTATGCATCCAGAGAGAGTGCTACCTGAGGTTGTTATCATTGTTTATTGTTGATGTTTTTCATTATAAACTCGTTTGGTTTGCGAAAAATAAAAATATTTTTTAAAAAAATTAATATTTAGATATATGATATTTGAAAATATAATTTTTGTATATTTAATTAACTATAAAAATAATATAATGACTTATATTTGGTTGATCATTTATTTTTAAAAAAAAGTTATATAAAATATCTGTTATGCCTTTAATAAAGGGAACGATCTTGTTCCATTCTAATAGCTTTAGAATACTGTTAGAAAAAAGAAAAAAAAAATCTTAATTTCTAGCCTATAGAAATTGGATTTTTTCATATTCCATATAGATTTTTCTTTTCTATGAAGGACCTATTTAGATGATTGGACTAAAAATCCTATAGAACATGTTGAGGTAGTACAACTAGCAATATCATAGGATTATAGGTTGGGGCCAAGAGTGGCTTGGTCCAAATCTCATGGAGAGAAAAAAAAAATCTCAGCAGGTCTTTTTTTTTTTCTCTCTATGTGATTCGGACCAACCCACTCTAAAGCTATTCGTGAATACTTATGAATATAGGCATAGCTCCGTCCATAATTTTATAATTTTGTTGGTTGTACCATGCCAATCCACGAATTTTGCTGGTTGTAAAATATAAAAATCTTATTTTTATAAAAAAATTTTTTATTATTTTTAAAAAATTAATTAAATAAATATTTATTTTATTGATCATAATTTTATCCCTTTTCCTTCCGTGAACCAAGCGAATTCTATATTTTACCTTTCTCTTATCATTCCTGCATTTTCCGAGCATCACTGCAGTTCTAACGAGGTTGAAGTTTTATCTCTAATTGGACCTACCTTTAGACCAAGGCACATCTACTCAAGCAGTCTACGCTTCGGATTTTATATTTTTTCCTTCCCCCTAGAAGTACTTTAGATTTAGAAATATAAAAAGAGAAGTCTCTTATATCATAAATCCAATTAGGGCTAGGGTTAAAGCTTATACTCCAACAAGCGTCACGACCTACAAAAATGGGTTAACTAATTGCGTCGATGAGACCATCTTGAAGAGTAGGTCCATACTACTGAGAGAATCCGATGCCTACTAGATTGTGCATATGTTTCGAAAAATGAATTCAGTTACTGATTGGATCGCCTTCTTTACTACTCATCATTGTAGAGAAATTTTCTAGACCCGCTTTATATTTGCTGCTCCATCTTTGTGGAGTATTTTGTTTCTTGACTCTAAGGGTTCGTTTGGTTCGCGGAAAAAGAAAGGGGGAAAGTATGGTCAACGGGAAAATAATGAGATGCCTTTTGTTTGGTTGGAGTTTTCAAAGGAGAGAGATGGGAAAGTTGTAATCCCATGAGAATATGATTCCCACATTTCATGAGAAAGTCTTTTCATAACTTTCGCAGGAAAGTGGATGGCCAACCAAACATAAGCACTTTGGAAATTTGTCACTTTCCCATGATCAACCAAACATGCCAAAAGTACTTTCCTAGGCATTCTCTTTCTAGGAATTTATTTTCCAGAAATCATATTCCTAGGAGGGAAAATGCTTCCCGCGAACCAAACGAGCTCTAATGGTAATGCTTATACGAGACTAATGTAGGCTGCCAATATATATATATATATATATATATATATATATATATATATATATATATATATATATATATATATATATATACACATACACGTACTAGGCTCGTGAGGTGAGATGAAGTCTAGTTATTGGACGGTCTAGATTGGTGGACCGGGGGCAGACGGTCCAACTTTGGCGCACAGTCCACGGTGACACGACGGGCTTTGGGAAAACCTCCAATGCCGTCACGTACGCAACGAGGGAGAGGCGTCCGTGTCTTCGTTGGGAACTCCTCGCTTTCAAGTGGCCCGAGAAGGGCACGTTAAACGGGTTTAAATGGTTCCGAACTTTCAAGCTGACTTGAGAGTGTGGGAATTAGAGTTTGTTTCAATGACAATAGTCGTCATAATTAGGGAAGACTTGAACATTAACTACTAAGAATCTTCTTATTTATAGCTTTCTCGAAAATGAGAAAGACGTGTGGAAATGAGATGGCATCTTGGGATAAGTAACATGCCTCGATGCAACACTATATTGATAATGCATGAAAAGCGTCGGAATATCTTAAGATAGGATTTTTTTAAAAAAAATAATATTGACATAGCAAATTTTATTAAAAAATAATATATATGTATATACACACATACATATACATATCTTTAAAATAGCTATAGAAATTAATTAAATTTTTTGTAAGTAATTAGGTTCCAAAAACTAGAGAGAGAGAGAGACGACATCTAATTGAAGAGCAAAAGGTAGAATTTTCCATCAAGTCATACTTAAGATGATAAAAAGAGAAATCAAAAGTATTAAGAGAGCAGTCATGATCTTCGGATAGAGAATGACCAATATCAACAACTAAAGTTTATCTAAAGGACATACAAAGCGAAAGATACTTGAAAATATGCCAACATCGATTATGTAAAGCCCTAGGTGGATAAATATGTAAGTTCATTTCTAATAATTCATCGTTCAAAACTAAAGAAATACTTGCCTTGCATGTACCCAAGTGTCTAAGTCAGAAAGGACCATCTGTTTCTGAAGAACATAATGAAACAAGTCTTAAAAAGATTAAAAGATCAAAGAGAAACACAAGAAAAATATCTAGTATTTTTTGCTAGTTTTTCCTCTTTCCCTCTTTTTCCTTTCTGTAGTTTTTTCTTCACTTCTCAATTTTAGTTTAGGATGAGAACCTATCACGGAAACACGCAAATTTTCTAATTTACTAATTTAAACTGGAAATATTTTTTTCCTTAGCAAAAACTATAAAGAAATATTAGCTTGCCACATACGTTCCATATTTAAATTTAGCATGAGAATTCATTATGGAAACATCCAAATCCTCTAATTCGTGCTAATTTCAACTCGAAAGTTTTCTTTAAACAAAATCAAGAAAAACATTTTTTTGGTGAAGAACTGGAAAGAAACGAGCGTGCCATAAACCCATAACTTTTGGGGTAAGCAATAGATTTTAAATGATTGAGGAAGGAGGTGGATCTTTAAAAGTCGCATGCGCGCCCCCACATGCAGTAGTTCTAGGCATTATGTTTTCAAATTGCAACACAGGGAGAAGTAGAACTGCTGAGTGATGATTGAGATATATGGTGAATGATATGTGCACTTTATAGCTTAACCAACAAAAAGTTCAGAGCAGGGTAGAGCTCTAATGAATGTCTGAGAGACCGACACTGTTAAACACCATTACGACATAAAACCAAACTAATCCACATTATCAGGCTCAAATCAACCAATCTTATGTACCTTCTTTAGCCATGTTGGACTCGATTTCGGTCTCAGTAAGCCCCATCCTTAATCGGATCTGTTGGTATTTCAAAATGTATTATTCGAAACCAGACCCAAATCATACCCAATTCTAACTTGGAGCTTATATGTTTGAGCTATAATTGAGTAATTCAACCACATGCAGACTTGCTACAAGCTGCATCAATCGACATGCGCAACATGCAGGAGTAATACAATCGATACACCCTTTGGACCTTTTCTCCGCCCAATTTAATAAGTAAAATGAATCATCATTTTAAGCCATCACTAAATGTTGTCTTAGTGCTTAAGAGGTTTAATTTTAATTTTTTAAAGCTGGATATTTGAGAGTAATTTTTTAACACTTCAAGCTCAAGGACATCTTTAATGGAGAATGATGGTAGGGAATATATAAAAATAGCTCTATATAGGGATAAATACATAAATTACATCTCTGCAAGAGTAAATAGGTAATTGGGTATATGTATATATGCAAAAATCTTAATAGTTATGGTGGTTACTATTTGCCTCAAAAAAATAATAGTTAAACATCTGAATATTAAACTAATCAAGTAGTAATAGTTGTTTGAACGGCATAATAATGGAACATAACATGCAATAACAAAAAAATAATGGCATTATCTTGTTCATATTCACAATTTGTATGAGATAAATAAATATTATTTTCCAAATTGCATAATCTCTTTTAGAGAGATGTGATGTAGGAAACGTTAAATTCAAAAGTTTTATATTTTTATTTGTTTATTTTAGAAGTATGGATAAAATATTGACTATTGTTTGTAGTCCAAACTCCAAACCAGACCGGGTCCAGATCGCGTCTTTATTTCCATGGCATTGCACGTGCCTCCTCGGAAATCATTAAAACGGCTGTTATTTTTAAAGATTACCAAAATCTCAAAATACCCCCTCTAGTTTCAAAATTAAACCAATCTCCCCTCGCCTCATCTATTTTTAGATTTGAATCAGAAAAACGAGATTCAGCTTGATTTCCAAGTTAAATCCAAGTAAGTTGTTATCTATCTCAAAAAATACGACTATCCGTTAATCCCTCTCTCACGCGTCTTTCTTCTCCTTCCGCGTCCCTGCCACCTTTCTTTCCTCCCCCCCTCCTCTTTTTCTCGACCGCCACCGGCGAAAATTACTGGAACAAAAAAAATCGCCAGAGCTTCTCCAGGTGGTCTTCTTGATTCAGGAGGATTCCCTGGTCAACAGCCATATGGATTTATAATTTGAGGCTTGTGAATGCTATAAGCTGGTCCAATCGAAAAGGAAAGCCGTCCAAGATTAGATTTTCCTTTGAAGGAGAAAAGATTGTTTCTTAGCGCATTTCTGGATTTTGGTGGGGTTTCAAGGCGCTCTTCCATCATTTTGCGTAAAAAAGATCAAAAAGATCGTTTCTTGGGAGCCTTATCTGGACTTTGGCTGGATTCTTAGGGTTAACTGGGAGAGAGATTTTGATTGGGCTGCTAGCTTTTGGAGCTGATTCGAGGACGGCAATCGATGAGATGAGAAGGGAAAGAGGTGGGACTCGGTTGGAAGATCGAAGCAAGAAATGATAATGGGTTTCAGGAAGCACGGATTCGCCGTCGTTTGCGTGATCTTGTTTCATGTTCTTGTGCCGAGAGGATCGGCGGGCAGGCAGCGGCTGTTCTTGGGTTTGAGAGATTTTTCTTTGGTGCAGGCGTCTCCGGATATAAATGAAGATGCGGTAAGGGGATTCTATCCTATTTCCCTTTATAAAGATCGAATTTTTGTAGCTACTTCAGGGATATGCGTTGTCATAACGGCTGGAATTAGACCGAAGATAATGTCTGTTTCATCCAAGAAATATTAGATCAGTTTCTTAATCATGAATAATAGTGCTTTAATTGAATGATATATTGCCTTTACTTCAGTAGGACCCACGGGGCAAGTTAATGTCTTATTTTTTGAGTAATATTTATTGCCATCCAGGTTAATGTCTTTTAGTCTCTCCTCTCAACAATTACTCGTTCTTGGTTTAGTACCATAAGGGGCCTGAGAGAGAGAGAAGGGCATATCTCAAGGAGAAATGGAGAATATGATGGGGTAGTGGAAATGCCCTTTCTGTTTAAAACTGAAACCTTGAGGGGAAATGGATGGTCTAGTATTGATTGACATTACTTGCAATTGGTGCAACATTATGTGATATGTAAAGGAGTTTCTGAGTGTTGTGTTAGTTCAGAGAACAAACAACACATAAAGATTAACCTCGGTTAATCTTATTATATCATGTTATCATTTTTTGGCTAGTTCACATTTGCTGCCAATTGGATTCTTGGCCAATCTTCCTCAGTGTCTACGAACTCACCACCATCTAGTTCATCTCATCATCAGCCTGCATCGACCATCTTAGTTTGCAGTTTATATTGTTGAATTCGAATTTTGGTGGACCTCTTAGACATTTGCTTACAACAAGCCATGTTATATTGTTGTTTAATTCCTTTTCCTTTGACATTCAAGTTGCCTATGTCATTTTCCATCACAATGATGATTATCGCCAGCTTCATCTTTGATGCAACCCCAATTTACCTAAGAAATTGCCTCATCGTCATTGAAGCGTCTTTATCGCCTTGAGCGTGCTAAGTCGATACGTTCTTGTGCTTGTGATGTCTCCTTTATTTCTTTATGCCCTCAGATTGTCATGTATCATATCAGCCCGTGCTTTAGACTCAACACCTTGGCACTTGCATCAAGTTTTGCTCATAATTTGACTTCTATGCTATTAATTCAGTGCTGCTTTTCTGTTCGTGGATCTTTCGTCTTTCACGTTTCAAGCTATTGGTGTTTGATTCACCTTGACTTTGAATGATAAAGGAGTAATCAGATACAGTAAAAATAGTCTGTTGATGCCTGTTTGGATGTTGGAAGATATTATCTACCCTATGGGATAAGATCCTTCAAGCAAGGGTTCCATTTTAGATTTACATGGGAAGCAGAGCACTTCAAAAAGACAGGGCAGCCGATGGACTTAGTTAATCCTGGTTAGTGATAAGATAAATCACCTCACAATTGCATTTACTTGTCCCTTAAAAATAAGGATTTGGGAATCCTCGAGCCCACTCAACCCTGCTACTTCAGTTGTTCTCTTCCGTGCTAAAGAGGAAGCAATTGCTCATCCACAGATACTGGATCCACCATCCAAACAGGCCCTTAAGTAGTAATTATAGCGCATACATGATTGATATGTCATTCCTGTGCCCGTTCTTTCATTCCATGTGTAACTACACATGACATATGTGGATCATGGTTTTAAGATTTGGGCTGGTCTTGGAAGCTGAAACCATCATGTTTGGATTTCAGCTAGAATCGGCCCTAAATTTCAGGAAGAACTGGTCCTAAACTAAGGTTGGTTTTAGAGTTTCAGCCAAAGCGGACTTAGGGCCAAATTTATCGCATGCACATGTGAGCTATCCTTTTTTGTTTTTTCCTGCCAATTCTTTGTTTCTTTGATTTTCATATAGCATATACTTAAATTTAAACATAGATTTTTGGTTTTCTTTTTTCAGAAAACTCGGAAGACTTATGTTGTTAGATTTGAAAGATACTGAAGAGAGTTATATTTTCTGGAAAGAGATGGCTATCCTAAAGCTTGAATTGCATAGGCATTTAGATTGTTAAATTGTCACTTGCTAGGTTGTCAACAAAACTTTATACAATGATGTCAACCTTTAAGTATAATTTTGTTATTTTTCAGATTAAAACCATCAAAAAGATGCATTTAAAGGTCCAAAGCAAGGTCTGTGGTACTGGTACCGGTTGGCGTACCAGTCGCCTACCGGACCAGTATGGAACCGGTAGGCCTTTTTTTTTTTTGGTTTTCACGTTCGCGCGTGGACGCGCGAGATAAATGCCACTCTGTGGCATTAATGAGCCCACGTGGGTGCGCGGGCGTGCTGCCCCGCACGAGCGATTCATTAATGAGCCCACGTGGGTACGCGGGCATGCTCCCTGTGCGAGCGGGGGAATCGCCCGTGCGGCAGTTCACAACACGGGGAACCGCACGCGGGCACGGTTCCCCAATGCGCAGCCCAGGGAATCGCGCGCCCGCGCGCGGATAAATGCCACTCTGTGGCATTAATGAGCCCGCGTGGGCGGGGGTGCTCTGTCCCGCGCAGGCAGAGGAATCGCCGCGTGGGGGTGCTCTACACCACGCAGGCAGAGGAATCGCCCACGCGGCGATTCCCAGCGCGGGGAACAGTTCCCCAGCACACGAAACTGCACAGGGCGGGGAATCGCGTTCCCGCGAACGGGCGCGCGGGCGCTCTACCTGAGAAGCGCATGGATGTTTTCGGCCACGCACTTTCCCACAGAAGAAAAAAAAAAGTATTGGGGCCAACCGGCCAGTTCGCACCTGTATACGACCGGTATACGATCGGTACTGGTCAGAATCGGCTCCGAAATAACTGGAACCAGTTTCCATGCTGTCTGAGTACTGGTTCCAAGCCGGACCGGTCCCTACCGAGCCGAACCGGCCGGTACGGTCCAGTTCGGCAGACTATGGTCCAAAGGAATACTATATACTTGAAAATAATGTTTAACCTATTTTTTTTTCTGATTTAGTGATATCTTATAAGGATGCATGGAAGGGGGAAAGAACTGCAGAAACGTGGATGAAGGTTGTGATAAAGGATATGGAAAAGCTTAAACAACATGTGCTTGTATAATGATGCTTGGCAATTAAGAACCCATAAAGCTAAACCCCAAACAGATGGGACAAAACTGGATGTTTATGGTTGTCATATAGTTTATTGTCTGAAAACTGCCTATATATTGAAACTCATTATTCCTGAGCATAAAAGAAACTATATCCAAACATCATTGTGGAGTCATTCTAAATGTACATTATATCCTTTGTATATTGTCTCATTAATGGCGTGCAAGTCATGTAATTTTATAAGCTGGCTTCATGTCATAAAAAAATAATTCATTCATTGCAATGCTTGCTTCTAATGTTTCAAGATCATTTCACATCCTTCTCATTTTGGACTTTAGATCTAATGCACCATAGGGCCAGGATATCTTTTAAAGTAGTGTTGCTGGTTTTAGACAGGCCTTAGAACTTATTGCTTTGGAAATTCCATTCTTTGTCACGGGTTTAATTCAATCATGTTTTGGGTTGCCAGTTCCACAAATGGTGATACTTCGACAATGATCAGAATTTTTATGTCTACTATAAATCAAAAACTTGTTTGTCATGCATCAATTTTTATATCTCCGAAATTGAATATTTATTCTTTTACTTCTTGCAAACTGTTGTGAGCAACATACTCTTATTAATTGGTTGAAACTTGAAAGTATATGTTTTAAGTCATTATATTGTTAAACCCTGGCTGATGGCAGAGATGCTATGCAACAGGTGGAACAAATGTGGCTTGATTGTGGTATAGATATGAAAGTCATAAAAGAACTTGTGACAAGCTTTGATGACTCATTTACCAAAGGCAGCATACCGGAAGCCATCTCTCTTCTTCCCCCAGAAATTAAGGACACCTTTCTAAATTGTTTGAGCAGGCAAAACTTCCAGTGGCCTGTCTCCAAAGAGAACAGTCTGCGAAATTGGCATGCCTTTTATTTTGAGTCATCAGGCTGGCATCCTGTTTCAAGAAGGTGTTTGGCTGATCAACCTTCTCCAACTGCATCACCCGCATTGGCACCATCTCCAGCTCTTTTAACATCTCTATCCCCAGGCCCTGGAGTTGAAGCACCTGGTTATGGTCCAGCACCATTCTCTGTTCCCACACCATCATCTGTTCCGGCACCTGCAAGGCCAGCACCTCCTAATCGATTCTTCCAAGATGTTGCTCCTGGTGGCCAATCTCCTCCACTATTTGAATTTAGTCCCCAGGCAGCTCCAGTTGTATCTGCAGAGAAGGAAAACAGCAGTAAAATGTCAGTTGTTATTGCTGTTGTTCTAACAGCAGCTGGGACATCTTTTCTTGCAGTAGGCATCTTTATTTGCTATAACAGATGCCGAAGAAACAAAGGCTACTCAAGATACAGCCAAAGGGATGATAGGCCGCTTTTGAGTTTAAGTTTGAGCGACTTCTCTGGTATGGTTAGATTTTATTTGAATCTTTTATGGTATAGACCTTATATTTCACAGTGCTGATTTTGGAGTATTATACCAGGTTCTTCAAAGAAGTCTTCAGGCCGAGGAAATCCGATTGACCCAAATAAGTTGGGGGCTTTGCCTTTAAAAATTGATCCTAGCCAAAATGACCATGTCTCATCTTTACATATAAGCTCAGCTAAAGCTCCAGCATCTGAAGTGCGCTCAGTAATTTCCAACTTGTCCACCGAGGCTTTTAATGCACCATGCAATACTCCACCCAAACCACCACCTCCTCCACCCATGCCTCCTGTTCTGAAGGCTGCTCCCTCCCCTCCTGCTCCACCACCTCCACCACCCAATAAAAAGACTGGTGCACCCCCTCCACCACCACCAAAAGCTGTTTTACCTCCTCGTCCGCCATTAGCAAGAGTGCATCAGCCACCATCAGCTGGGCCAAAACCACCTCCTGGCTCGCCATTTGGTGTGAATGCTGACAGTAATGCACCAAAAACCAAGCTGAAGCCATTCTTCTGGGACAAAGTTCTTGCAAACCCTGATCAGTCGATGGTCTGGGATCAGATTAAATCGGGTTCCTTCCAGTAAGCTTTATGTCTCTTTAATACTGTTATTGAATTTGCATATCATTGATACACTAAACAAATGATTTTTATTCTGCAGGTTCAATGAGGAGATGATAGAAAGTCTATTTGGTTACAGCTCTGCTGATAAGCACAAGAGGGAAGGAAGGGAGTCATTACTCAAAGATCCATCTCCTCAATATGTTCGAATTCTTGATCCAAAAAAGTCACAGAATTTAGCAATTTCATTAAAGGCACTGAGTGTGAGAACTGAAGAAGTTTGTGATGCACTTATGGAAGGTAGTTTTTATATTAATATCTTTTAAAGTAACATGCTTGTGCAAGAACAGATGCTATGCGAGAATCTAAATTTCTTGAAGTTGGCAAAATACATAACATTTAGTACATTTCTGATAAGACTTGCCTGCTTTTATATGTTAATTGTCATTTTACTTGAATTCTTGCATCCTTTCAAATAGAACAAATGGTCTGCATCCATGATACATAATGTATTGGCATGTTAAAGTCTAAGAAATCCATAATTGGTTTCCTTCTAATTTGTGGATTTTTAAGAAATGAAGAGGAGATATTCTACAAGATGCTAAAAAAATTGAAATATTTGATCGAGAAAAATAATGAAAGAAATTGCTTTCTTTTCCTTATGTATAGGTCTTTACTTTTTAAAGCTTTCTAACAAATCTTTCTGTATTTATTGATATGATATATTTTGTCCAAATAATTTTGTGAATTAATTCTTTCTTCTTTCCAACTCAATTTCTTGACATGTGTCAAAATGAGACGAGTCTGTGTCCATGCAGCATTAGTTAATAGTGTCTGAGCCTGTCAGTAATCTGATTTAGCATCTAAGGATAATACTTCCAGGAACTCTTTCTGTTTTTTCATTTGTTCACTGTTTTTTTGTAACACAAGTTTTTGCAAATCTGTATACAAAATTCCTGATACATATTTGTTAATGCATTGGCTTCATGCTCTCCTTTCTCCCCTGACCAGGAAATGAGCTTCCTACGGAGTTAATCCAGACATTGCTGAAAATGGCTCCTACTGCTGATGAAGAGCTTCGGCTCAGACTATATACTGGCGATCGTGCCCAACTTGGACCTGCAGAACAGTTCATAAAGGCGCTGGTGGACATCCCTTTTGCTTACCAACGGTTAGATGCATTGCTTTTCATGTCTTCTCTACCTGAGGAAGCCTTGAGCATTAAGGAATCATTTTCAACATTAGAGGCAAGTGTTGATCTTCATTTTCTTTTTCCTTTTTTTTGTTTAATATTTTTAGTTAATATAGCTGGTTTGAGGTCTGATTTTTTTCCATTAGTCTTATGGCCCTATGAATTCCAGGATTTAAGTTTAAAATCTAGCACTTGACTTGAAACAAAGAGACAGTTTGAACATAATGAGAGTAGAAGAGGTATCTAACATGAGAGAGAGGAAGAAGATAAGAAAAAGCGGGAGAATTGCTTCCTGAAATTTAATTGTTTTTCAGAAAATAAAAGAATTGAACTTAGAGGAGACTCCCTTTCTAGTCATAATGGTACTATTCTCATTAGTCAAGGATAAGGTGCCCAACCATAATGATCTGAGTTAGAAAAGGAGTTCTTTCTAAACACTCAATTATGTCGTTACAAAGTTTAGATACCATGAAGCTCCTATGCAGGGAGGCACCGAACCCATTTATTTTGTTGACTAAGATTTCTTGGACATAACTATATCTGAAATAAGACTATCATGAAATTTTCTAGATGTGATAGAACCCTAAGCATTGACTTAACAACCCTGTCTCAATACTCTTTATGACCACTACTAACTTAAATATCATAAATATTATCTTGTTCTGCTTGGTTTTCTCATTCTTTTACCTTTCTTTGCAAAACAGCAAAATTCTGCTGGATATGGTTAAGGGAACTATATTGAACCTTCCACGCTTGATTTACTAGAGTTGATCTGTTAGTGAAGGTTGTATTTTGGATTAGACACTACAATTGCTGAGCTGCTGCCACATGACATGGATCGGGTTAATTGCTTTGATTAATTAGCATCTGTTCTCCCTTTTGAAATACATCGTGATATTCAACATCAGCACACCCTCTCCCTTAGATGTCTGATCTGTCTTCTTTGATTCAGCCTTTATTTTTTACCTATTCATGAATGTGTCATATTGGGAATTATAATCTTCCGATCAACCATTTTTTTTCCACTTTTGCAGTAGAAAAAGCCTGCTATCATGCATAGATTTGCTTATGTTCACCAGTAAAAAGCTCTGTAGTTTACATGAACAATGGTCTTTGGGTTCTTATTAAATAACACAACATCTTGAATCTCAAAATAACTTTGAGCATGAAATAATATTCTCTCTGTATTTAATGCAACTTATATTTCTATATGGCCAGTGCATTTTACTTTTGGCTACTTGTTCGTGAACAAACTCTTCTGAAAGATGATGTATCTAAATCATGTGGTATTTTCACTTCACTTTCATCAGATAGCTTGTACGGAGCTCAGAAATAGTCGCCTATTTTTAAAGCTATTAGAAGCTGTTCTTAAAACTGGCAATCGCATGAATGATGGTACCTACCGTGGAGGAGCACAAGCCTTCAAACTCGACACACTCCTGAAGCTGGCAGATGTCAAAGGAACTGATGGGAAGACAACATTGTTGCATTTCGTTGTCCAAGAGATTATCAGATCTGAAGGTGTGCGTGCTGTTCGTCTGGCCAGGGAGCAGAGTGGGAGCATCTCCAGCATGAACTCAGATGATTTTATTGATGATGCTTACCAAGATTCTGAAGACCATTACCGTAAACTTGGCCTTAAAGTTGTTTCAGTTTTAGGCGAACAACTTGAGAATGTCAAGAAGGCAGCAAGTTTGGATGCCGATGCTTTAACCAGTGCAGTGGCAAGTCTTGGCCATAGGCTGGTGAAAACAAAAGAGTTCCTGAATACATGCATGACGAGCATGGAAGAGGAAAGTGGGTTTCACAGCTCACTAAAGTGCTTTGTAGAGCAAGCTGAAGCTGGTGTCACTTCCATACTGGAGGAAGAAAAGAGAATAAGATCATTGGTGAAGACCACAGTTGATTATTTCCATGGAAGTGCCGGGAAGGAGGAGGGATTGCGTCTGTTTGTGATTATCCGGGATTTCCTTGGTATGGTAGACAAGGCATGCAAAGAAGTGAGAGAATTACCAAAGAAAGTAACAAAAACACCAAGTAGAGAAACAGCAACGCCTTCACCTATGCGAGATCCACGACCAGATCCAAGACAGCTGCTTTTTCCAGCAATAAAGGATCGACGGGTTGATAGTTCCAGTTCTGATGATGATGAGAGCTAACTTTAGATGCGGAGGAGGTATGTATTTTTTTTTTCTTTCATTCTTGAATGTTGAATTCAATTTTAAGTTGTGGTAACTATTAATTGATAGGATATACAGGTCCACTGATTGGCTCTCTTTAATTTAGCATGGTAATGAGGACTATCCAAAGAGTAGCTTTGTTCAATATGCTAAAGCTGTTAAAATATCTTTAAGTGGCTTGGCTAAGATTGCCGTTTGTAGTAGCAGCAGCTCTTTTGTTTACAGCTTTGGTTAAACTATGCAAATATTATCACCATAGCTAGAATTTGTCATTCTGATCTCTTGGCTGCAGTTCTTCAGGACACCGAAAAATACCGGCATATGATTTGTTAATTGGCATGCGCATTCCCATTCAGCATGGTGTTGTCTATAAACTTGAATCTGTCTATCATTTCTGGCCAGAACATATGAACCACAAGAAAGATTATTGGAGTTACTAAGGATTGCCGCATGCACCATCAGTAAGTGACGCAGATGCATGATACCTGGGATTCATTCTCTTGGACGGATCCTACATAAGGGCCATCTAATGCATAAGAAAACTTGATGGATTGTATTTATAATCATTCTTTTGGTTTTTCAGGAATAGAAAGAAAAGCAATTATCAGGCAATTTTGAAGCCTGAAGATGATTTAATTTCATCCGTTAATTTGTTTAGAGAAAACTTTAAGGTGTAAATTTCTACATATATTTTGAAATTTTAGTGTTCTAGCTGCTTGTGAAAATCCCTCTATTCGAGTTTCGAGGAAGAGCTTGGCCCCGAGCATTCTGATCAAAATGACATCTTTGGGATTAAAAGTCAAAATGCCATTTTTGGATCTCATATGCTCTGTAAGGCTATTTTCTACTTATAAAAATGTGAATTAAAAATTATTTTTATTTTACAATAAAAAACCAGCCCCTCTACTAATGGTGATGATTAATGGCAGTCCTGATATTGAGATGGAAAGCTACGTTGAAAAACTTGAATTTCCTATTTTAAAGATAATAAAAGTACAATATTTGTATTTAAATTTTAAAAAATAATTTTAAAAACAGAAAATAGAAAAAATGGCACCAAAAACATTTGCCTCTCATTTTTTTTTAAAATCTTTAGAAACAAAAACAAAAAAAAAAAATAATTTTATGGTACATAGAAAAGTTTAATTTTTACCGACTAGAAATAGAGGTAATTTTTTTAAAAAAAATACTCTTAAACTTTTAGATGGAATAAGATTTTTTTTTTTAATAAAGACATAACATGTATTTTACATAATTTTTTCAAAAAATAGAGATTCAACTAAACATATACTTTAGAATGTGCTACTACTAAATATATGACATCTGACAAAATACTACTTCTCTATAGTCAAACAAATATATAAAAATCATCTTTCCAGCCATTACATATCTAGGCATTAGTTTTCAGAAAAAATATTCTAATAAAAAATTCTTTCCACGAACTAAGCTGAGTTTTAAAGAAAGAAAGAAAAGATAAAGAAAGAAAATCTAAATATTAAATTTTATTTAGAAAATCTAATACAAAATATTTAGATTTGTGTTATCACCAACCAATCCGTATAGAAAGATATAGAAAGGCAATCTAGGGATGGTAATCGAATGGGGACATGAGTTGTCTTCTGCGCAAAAGAAGCATTCATCTTTCTTCATGCGAATCACCATTGGATCACTCATTGCATAACTCTCAAAGCATTTCAAATTTCATCATTTATCTGTCTGCACAGATCTCAAAGTGACCATCGGATGATCCAATGGTGGACCACACAAAGGAAGGTGATGGGGGCACTCACTAGCACATTGATATTAGCAAAAATATATCAATCCAAAATTTACCTATGTATAAATTAAGTTAGGAATCCAAAATTTAATATAAACATATAATTAAGTAGATACTTTTATGCAACCTGCCTGATAGGCATATCAAATCTATGCTAATTTATTAAAAGGATCTTAAACAGCATAAACGAACTTAATTTAAATAAGTCAAATAAATTTTAAAAGAGTAGAGCTGACTGTATCAACCCAATCCAATTGTTAAGCAGTTGGAAGGAAGGCATATAGCTTGGGATTCCAAACTTGAACTTAATATATTTAATACATAAGCCAAATCAAGTTGACCCATTTATGATCTCAAGCTGTTTATGCTATAAATCTAAAACCTGTTAATCCTGGATTGGTAGTGAGTTAGGGTGGTAGGTCGGATCATGAATTGCCAACTCTAAATTCTACATTATAAACTTTAAGAAGTATAGAAAATTTACTTATAAATTCCCATTTAAGATAATATACTTTACATTTACACACCAAAACATAATAAAAAAAAGAAATAAAAGCCTTTGGCGCCATTTGGCACCAAAACTAGAAAAATAAAAATTTTATTTCTATTTTCTAAAATTATAAACATATAAAACATGGTTGGCATAGTCAATTATTTTTTAAAAATAAATATACCGATGGTGGAGGCACTAGGATGAATGGATGATAAAGGTGGCAGCAGTAGCGGTGGTGGTAAAAAAAATATGAATTTTTTATTTTTAAAAATAATGAAAGTAAAGATTTCTTAATTGTATTTTTATAGAAATAATGAAAGTAATTTTAAAAAGTAGAGAATAAAAACAATAATATTAAACCTATTTTTGTCTTGATTTTTGTAATTTTATGATAAAAATATTAAAAAAGAAATAAAAGTGATACCAAATAAGCCGGCATGCCAATGGATTGAGTTTGACCCCACCCGACCTAAGCACCATTTGAATTTCAACATGACCCCAGTGACCCTCATCCCCTAATATGATTAAAGAGCTAGGTAGACCCGGATTAGGGTGAATGATGGTACGGAAGTCAGGCATGTTTAGGAGCATCAGGTGGAGACAAGGTACAAAATGGTGCGCATCTGTGTCCCCCTCTTCGCCAATCCGTGGAGATTAGGTTGGGTTTCAAGTAGGATCAGGTTTTCAGGTTAGATTGGGTTATGTCATGACCTAGCTCGCTGATAGGTCTACCCTAGCCTAATGAGTTGATCCAAATTCCTTAAATCATAATGCTCCATTGTTCCAGTTAGAACGAGTTCAAGTCCACAATATCAGACCCAAAACATTTGTTGGATATGCACACATAAGCAAATTTTGGCATATATGATCTTTTTTTAAAAAAAAAAAAAGTCCACGATTGTACCTTCTTCATGCCCTAATCTTATAACCATCTTTCCAAATGATAATAGGAGGCAAATCAAAGATCCAGCTTTAATTATTCAAATGCCATGGCCGCCGTTGAAAACCTAGACTTAAATGCCGGATTCTTGGCGGTCATCTGAAAACACCACTTCTCCCAGGCACATAATCCCGCATTTAAGTTCAACCAGCATTTTCGTGCATGGAAATCAGGCAACGGTAATAACGTGTTAGAAAAAGAATCCTTTTTTTTTATAAAAAAGTTTAGGCAGACATATACTCGGTTCAGGAACAAGATAGACCACTGGTACTAAATGCTCTCAAAATCTTTTCCCGTGTCCTCAGACCTAGACTACCAAGATCTATTCATCCTATCCAAATTCAAATTCGTAAGGAAGGATTCGTGTGTCAAAAGTGCCACGTAACTAAAGAGATAGTAGTAGAAGAACCATGGACATCAGCCTAGGGATCCTCTTGACATCATAATTAAAGTAAATCATGGCCAGAATATTTCCTTTTCACATCGCAAGCATCCCATAATCATGGTTTCGGTCTTCCGGGCTGCTTTTATTTCATTTTTCTTCTTAATATAAAGGAGACACCTTTAAAAAGTTATAAAAAATTATTCAAAAAAAATTACCAAATAAATATGGAAATGCCTAATGCGTCATATCGACATATCTATATTTCGTATTCCAAAGTTCAGCAAGCAAAATTTTCCACCATGAATCCGATCGTTCCAGATAAATCTAAATTTTTTCATTAAAGAAAAAAAAAAAGAAAGGAATTCACAGCAAGTTCCAAAGCCTAGGCATTTAAGCTATTACCATTAAAGCCATATTCACAGCCATGAGAAACTAACACCTATCGTAACCGTGTCAAGGACCTAAGGCTAAAACTAAACTAAGAACATAGTCCTGGAGACAAGACACCTAGTTAGAGAGAGCACGGGGGGCCCATGAAGAGAGATGAGGAAGCCGAGCTCAGCTCTCGTCGGATGCGGAGGGCTTGCCGGAGGAAGACTTCTTGGGGAGGAGAAGGTTGTGGATGTTGGGCATCACGCCGCCGCTCGCGATGGTCACCGAACCCAGCAGCTTCGTCAGCTCGTCGTCGTTCCTCACCGCTAACTGGATGTGCCGCGGCACGATCCGAGTCTTCTTGTTGTCACGTGCCGCATTTCCCGCCAACTCCAACACCTGAGACATAATAAAACAAAAGAGAATCTAATATTAATAGAATTACCTTTAGACACGTGCGAAGAACGTGAGACGAGAGATCGGTTGCCGACTTCGGGAGAAGTTGGTTAAAAAGAAAAACCCTAACTCGATAAATTCAAATGTTCGCGATTTAATTTGAAGATTTTTGAATTTAGATATCTTCGATAAAAATGGGTATAATTAGGCAACTTATTTACCGCTATCACGGCTTCAGAATGGCAATTTCGAAGATTAAGAGAGGAACTTCAAATATATTTTCCCAATCCGACATAATAACTAAGAAAAACGAGATTCCCAAAGAAAAAAAATCTAGATCTTTCGAATAAAAATCTACAAATAACTACGGTTCCTTGGGAAAATTTCAGTACATTATACTAAAATTCCAGAGCAAACAAAAGAAAAACCCAAACGCTAAGAAGCACAAACCGTATTCTAGAAACGCGGCAACCAAAAAAAAAAAAAAATCAAGAGGAAGAGAGCGAAAGAAAGGAGGAGAACCAACCTCGGCGGCAAGGTACTCGAGGACGGCGGCAAGGTAGACAGGGGCGCCGGCGCCGACGCGCTCTGCGTACTTGCCGGACTTGAGGAAGCGGGCGATACGGCCGACGGGGAACTGGAGCCCGGCCTTGCTGCTCCTCGACGTGGCTTTCTTCGACCCCGAGGAGAGCGTCTTCCCTCTGCCCGCCATTGCCCCTAGAAAGAATCCGCAATCCCGAGAGCAGGAGAAGGGAAGTGCGAAGAAGTGCTGTAAATAGCCTGGGCGTTTCGATCAGGCTATTATATAATGCACCGGTGAAGGGCGGGGGCCAATCACGTGAGAGCACACGGATCGTGATTTGAGCCGTCAGATTGACAAGCAGTGGACGGCTGGATCGCGATTCGTGAGGGGTTCGTGGAGCCGGGCGGACCTGGAGCCTGGAGGCGGCGCCTCGGCGGAGGGGCTTTATTCATGTTTTCTTCCCTTTGTTCAAATGGACGTATTGATTTCACGATTAATATATCCGTATCTTGGTAGGGCCGCTAGATCTACGGAGGTGATGGAGAGTAATCGACCCGGCTAATCGGACCGGGAATGATACGGATTGCTGTATCTCATGCTGGACTGGGCCGGCTCATCACATTAACCAAAGAAGATAGCAGGATGGTCTTCTTGTCTTGCGCTTTTGGCCCAGCCCAAAGCAATATAGGGTGAGACGGTCTTAGCAATTTAGTGGTTATATTTAATTAAAATCTACAAAAATAAATATATCCATGCGAATCTTCCATTTAGATGGTGTAGTTGGTGGTATGTGTAAAAATTTGTCTGCACATCTGGAAGACAGCATTGTCCTTTTAGAGAGTGTTAGCCATGCGATTTGATAGAGTTGCTGGGTTTTGATGCTTCTTTCATGCTCTACAATCATTATAACTACTGTAATTCTGCACATAAAGTTGATTTAGGATGGATGTAATCTATGGACTGCAAGATTTATGTTCGGCAAATGACATTAGAGATTGTATTTGAAAAATGGGAGTTGTTTGATCGTGATATGTAGCGGACTTATGTTAAAGGAAAAGGATAGGAAGAGAAATTAGTTTGAACTATGAAGTAGTTTTATACCAAAAACTAAGAAAATTAAGAAGAACATATTTAGCAAAACAGTTTTTGGAAATTAAATATGATTTTATTTTTAAAAAGAGAAATAAATTTTATTTTATATCTATTGGCTGCCATTATCACCGCCATTGTTGCCACTTTGTTGCTACTACTGTCACCACCGCCCTCATAGCTACCACTTCATCCTCTCCGTTGCTGCTGCTAGCTATCATTATCTCTACCATGACTTCTAAAAGTTTGTATTATAAAATTATCAACCATACTGTTGCTGGAAATTGGACCCGGGGGCGGTCGTCGGCTGAGGAGGAGGAGCTCCGGCGAACACTGGCGGGCGGCGATCCGTCGGCAAGCGGCGTCCTCCGTGGGGGGCCTGCAAAAAGCCGGTGGCCGGGGTTTCAGGCGCCGGCCCTCCGATGCTTAAGTCAGAGGGGGGGCTTAATTTTGAAAAAGGAGAGAGGAGGAAGATGTATTTTTTGCTGAGTTTTTCTGAGTCCAACCCCCTCTGGGAAGGAAGGGTCCCATTTTTATAGGGGGTCGGATTACCTGTGATGTGATGGGGCGAGGTCGCCGTACGACTTAGCACGTTGTTTGAGTTGGTACGCGATCAGGTGAATTAATGCCTTGATGTCGGAGGTGAGGCCGGGATCAGAGAGTTGTCACGGCTGACCGGACGCTGCCGAGCCGATTTGCCGTGGAGGGCTGAAGATCCGTAGGTAATAGGAGCCACGCGCATTAATTGTTGAGTGAGTCGGAGATATGCATTAATTGTTGAGTGAGTCGGGGGTTTGCAGAGATCATGCGTATTAAATGCTGGAGGCGGTGGCAGGGTATGGCCCCTGACCGGACTTCGGAAGGGTGCAACCGCGGTAGGTGGACGGCGGGGTGGACTTCCGAGGTCAAAAGCCCTGAAGCTAGACGTCTGGTGGGGCGCCAGGTCGGACGTATTACTTGTGGAGTAAGCCACCTCAGGTGTGATCCTGCGTCGGTCCGTAGGGGAAAGTACCCTCAGTGGACAGTTGGTGGGGTCCAACTCCTGAGGTCGGGCGTTCTGAAGTCGGGCGTCAAGCTCGGCCGTCCGAGGTCGGCCGTCATCCGGTCCCGTACCGGCAAGGTTCTCATGTACTCGGGGGAACCTGCGTTCCCCCCAACACATACCAAACATGATAATGGGTGAATCACTAGATTCTCCTATATTCCAAGAAGTAGGATAGGAGGAAGCTTTCTTGAGATTGAGACGAGAGTGGGATTTGAACCCAAATAAATTACATCTAATATCCAATAATTTGCCAACTAACCTATTTGCACCCTTTGATATAGAGAAGAGGACCTCATGTCGTAAACATGCAATACCAATTTTGTAGTAATCTCTTCTCTGAGTTCTCACGTGTCTTTTGTTTACAAAGTAATCATAAGATACTGATTTTATGTTAATCTTTGAAGGCTGAGATGGAAAGTGGAGACGCACTTAAATCAGTTTCGTGCTAATGAATGAAACAGGAGAAACTGAGGAGACCTCAATACAATGCATAAGGAGCTTGGTCAGACGCTGATGCAAGGAGTTGAACAGGGAGTACTCGCGAACGTAACTTCCATGGCAGCTTGCTAACATGGTCGTGAACATGGCAAGGGGAGCTTCAGACATCTTTGAACATGGGGATGGAGTAGGGACATCTATTGGCGCGACGAAGAATCGAATCTCTGCACTGTTATTTTGAACATATGTCCCTCTTGAATGAAGTTCATGAGGCTCCCTTTGAACACATTTGCAATCATGTCTATTGAGCTTGATAATATTGGGTGGCTTAGCATCCCTTACATCAAAAGGAAAAAAGTCATGTAATTGTAAAACATGAAGGCAGATGTGTACATTAGATGCTAGGGAGCAATGCTATATTGAACAGAGACATGAATGTATCTGCATTTTTTTTTTGTCTCATGCTAGTCATCATCAATCATCAAATAACAAGTATGCAGAATAGCGGCATAAGGAAAAATTGAAACGATGGATCATACTCGTGTGCTTGCATTTGTTCATGAAATGAAAATTTCAACCTGTATACAGGTAAGGAAGAGGGGATTGTAAATTGTATTAATTGCTAGCTTGTGCTTTATCTATGTAGAAGAAATTTCAGATTTAAACTTTATGAGGTGTGTCTCTAGTGTTTGATCCAAATAATTATAATATCTTTTCATAGTGACTGGTTGTGACTTCATTGTTCTTCTCAGAAATCAATATTAGCTAGCCAAAACCAAATTCTAAGAGATACATCTTGCCCATACTTCAATCCATATTTGATGCATGTAAACTCAATCTATAAATAGATTGAAGAAATGAGAATATAAGGGTTGAAACCAAGACAACGCAACAAAAGCTCATACATAAAATATCCATACCAAAGTGTGAGTGAACAAACCTTAGTATATATTTGTGAGAATTGTTCTTTTTTTTGGAAGTTAGCCTAGCTTCTTGTTTCATACAAAATTAAAATGTTGAGACAAAACACGCTTGGAAATCTGGTCTACTTCATTACACTAGCAGTTTCTTTCTGATCTTGCACAGCAGGTGATCATGAATGGATGCCGGTGAGAACTGTTGTTCCTGTAGATCTTTTTCCTATTCTCGCTTGGCTGCATCAGCAGAGACATAATAAGATACACAAAATAGTCCATGAACGAAGCACAAGATCCCTCCAATTGAAAGGAAATGGTGATGAAGAAGGCTGCAAGAAACTCTTGACTTGGAGTTCGATATCGCTCCTACGATCAACATTGCAAATCCAACAATGACGATGATCCTGATTCAAAGTAATGAGCTTTTAGGGTCTGTAAAAATGATGACGAAATTAAGCAAAACTGAAATCCAAATTTAAAATTTAGATAGTAAAAATCCTCTGTGTATTCTTTCCCTAATGTCTATAACTTCTGCAGAAAGAAAAGTGTTTCAGTTGCATCACAGTGTAATTTTAGAACAAGAAAATGGTATGTCAAAATTAGCACTCTTATCAAGGTACGTCATCTCGGTACCAGGCACCATACAGGTGCCACCTTGTTACTGTATCGGTATGCCCGGTACAGAGGCCGGTTCGGCATAATACTGAGTGTCAGCATACCCCATGTACCGCATACTAGTACTGAACCAGTACCGTACGTATGCCCCATACTATCTTATTCGGTATGGTATGGTGTACTTTGGCTCTTATAGACAATCAGGCAGCCATGGAGTTTACTTCTGTATCTCAGCTTCCCAAGGGGGTTAGCCTCTCCAACAGCACAGATAAGATCATATATGGAGGGAACAATATTCTGGCACCTTCAACACACAGCACATTTATACAGATTCATTAACAACAGAGACTCGAGATGCCCCTCCGCTGCCGCTCTGGGAAATCAGGACTCCTCTTAAGGTAAAGTGCTTCCTTCTACGTGGCTTTTAAAAACAAGCTCAATACAAGAGCCAACCTGAGCAGGAAACTGGGTCCAGTCCTGCTGGCTTTGCATTTTGTGATAATCCTTCTGGAACTATCAATCATCTCCTAATCAACTTCCTCTTCTCTAAAAGTATCTAGTCTACACTGCTTGGTTTGTTGGTGATTCATTCCTATCCATCGGAATTCAGGAGCTTCTGGGTTGATTGGAAGAAGAAGGAGATACCTAAACTCTTGAGGCCTGGATTCAATATGTTAGCAGCTAGTATCCTCTGGGCATGCTGGAAGGAGTGCAAAGCTAGAGTACTCCGAAACAAGGCGGCATCAGCATCGACTGTTATCGAGAGGCATCTCCTTTCTTTGATGCCTGGACCCTCTGATCCCCACAGAAGGAGGTCCTGTCCGCCACCAAGATCTGGAATTTGATCAAGGAAGCCCCTCCCTCAGCCAATTCAGTATTCTAGAGAGTCCGTTGATGTAGACTACCTCCAACCAAGAATCGCATTTAAATCTTTTCTGTATCTCTCTCCTGGATCATAGACTTGTTTTAATTTGTAATAAAATTGGGTGGCTGTCTCCCTTTTAATCAAAACACACATACACTTACAGTCTAGCACTTGCAAGATCAGTGCAATAATATTTAGGGTGGAAGACCTAATTAGCCCTAATGACTAAGCTGTATTTATCCAGTCCCACCCATATATTAGCTATATACATCAATTATGAGTGGGTTCAATAGTAGCTCATGCAGTTATTTAAATTTTATATATATTGCCTACGCAAAGAGAGATCTTTCCTCCCCACCTCCTCTCTCTGTGTGTGTGTCTGTTTTAGTGACACTCCTTCAAAATAATCAGAATACAACTTTTTGTTCATGCTAGTAAATGTAATTCTTTTCCCTGCCAAGAAATTAATGCTAGTAATATTAAAGCTAGGATTTCTAAAGCAACAAGAAAAAGGAAGCTAGGAAAATTACCATGATAGAATCAGGGTTCCTGCAGCCATTTGCTTGTTAGCAGAAGATCTGAGAAACTCATCCCTGGAGCAGATACACATGCATCCACCAAGTACATTTGCAATGGCATGAGCAAATGCCAGGAGCACAGCTGCCGCAAGTCCAAGGTTGTAAGCCTGATGGACTGGCTCTTTGCACTCAAGGAGGAACACCCGCAGGTGCTTCCCCTGCGACGAAACATTGAAGACACAGTTTCATCAAAGGACAGAATTATGAACTCTCATTCTTCAATTGTTCTTATCAAGAGCTACTTTGAGATTGTCTGCAGTCCTAAAATTTGTCAATTATATCAAAAAACAAGGGGAAGAAGAGGAAGGAGGAGTACCTTGTTTTGAGCTATCTCAGCTTCGATTCCGAGTATACCGGCCACTACATCTGTGCTCAAAATCAGAAGGCAGATGATCAGACCTCCTGACCTTCCCATTGTTACAGGCTTGATAACTGAATGATAGAGCGGATGAGGATGAGGAGAAGGACTGATATTAGTAGTTTTTTATGTTTTCAATATCAAGAACTCTTTCATGCGGGAATGTGAATAAAGGAAAAGAGGAGATATTGATATTTATATGTTATCATGAAAGGTCTAGAGAGCTTTACTTTGTAAAGATGCTCCCATCTCTGTCTTAGCTTCACCTTTGCTTCTTTTTGCTTGGATTCCTTCTCATAGGGGAGAAGGAAAGCTTGGTATCATCCAACTCATCAAGAGACAGTGTGAATCAAATGACAATGAAAAGTTGGGTCTTAGATGGAGGTGGTGCCATTATCAGTGGCTTTCCCATGGCATGTTGACTAGTTAAACTAGGAAGGTGGTGAGACAAGAGGAATTTAGCTTTGCTAACAAGACCGCAATAACTAGTGATATATATGATTCGGAAAACATGACCAAGATATAAGGGCAACATAGCAGATCGTTACATAATAACCAGAATATTTCACATATAGTTCAGAGGAGATGACATATAAAATTAGGGTTTAGTTCTAATACCAACCCATCAAGAGCCAGTGTGAATCAAATGACCAATGAAAAGTTGGTTGTTAGATGGAGGTGGTGTGATATCAGTGGCTTTCCCATGGCATGTTAACTAGTTAGACTAGGAAAGTGGTGAGACAAGAGGAATTTAACTTTGCTTAAAAGACACAATAACTAGTAATATATATGATTCGGAAAACATGACCAAGACATAAGGGTGACATAGCAGATCTGTACATAATAACCAGAATATTTCACACATAATTCAGAGGATTTGACATATAAAATTAGGGTTTGGTTCTAATAAGATTATATGTATCATCTGAACACTTGATGGGTGTAACAATCAGACCATCTAATAAATTGGATGATCTGATAAGGTATTTTTGCATAAGTCTTCATTTCAGTATATTGTAAATAAATGTTAATATTTGGTACATGGGTCTATCTCAAGATTTGTCCCCTTACAATGACGTATCTACTAGTACTTGCACGAAATGAGCTTAATAAACAATAAAACATGATCTTAGACATCAGATTGGCATTAATCATTTGGAGGGAACCAACTGTCATAAGTAGCTTTTGCTTATGATAATAATCAAGGTAATTTTCTTAATCAAGAAAGCTAAAAGAAAGACACAACAAAAACAAAGTGGGTGAATTTGTCAATTCTTCATTCATTTATACGTCTTTCTTTGTAATACAAGCAAATTTGACTAAAAGAACAGTAAGCTAACAAGACAACCAAAGATCTCTAGAATAAAAAACAGAGCTAAATGAAAAAAAAAAAACTTGAAATTCCTTTTTTTTTTTCTTGCGCCAAACCTTGAGTACCTCACATTTCCTATGTGCATGCATAAGTTTGGGCAGGTCAAGCCTCATCGAAGATCAAAACACGGACAATAGAAGGCAATATACCACTTACAGTCCTAACGAAGAAAGCAAAAGCAATTCCACAGCAGAACCCTCATAGACAAAGCCACATCAAAACTCAGGATATCAGGAAAGCAAGGTGTAGCATCATCCCCTCTCTACTACCCTGCTAATGAACCAGAGCAGAAAGAAGGGCAAAAAGAGCAGACATTAGGGGTCAAAATCTCCTCGCTCCATTCCGAATGGATGCTACAGAATATCTAAGCCATAGTTTGAATCCGAAGACAGAGTTATGATGATGCTGCTTCAAAAAAAAAAAAAATGATGTAGGATATCGTGAGTTTGATCCTCTTGAGGCTAACGAATAAGAAAACCATTCAAAGTGGAGGAAATTTTGCTTTTTTTATTATAACATCTCATGGAATAGTTTTTTTCTCGACGGCTGCAGGAGAATTATATGCTAAGACCTTCCAGTCTCACTAAGATACCAGGGAAGATTCTAAAGCTACGCAACCATTCGACTACATAAGGTTGGACTCCAGGAAACTAAACAAACCCAAGATTTGAGATCCACAGGCTTTCTACGAGCAGCAGCTGCTCGGATTCAGAGGACCCAAAAACAGCACGCTCCTCTCAGCAGCACTGGAGTTTGGCACTCAATTAGGCTAGGCTATTCAGTCCCCTAAATTAAGCTCTGTTACGTTGAACACAAATCTGCTACTCCTAGAAAGGATTTCATGCAGCTGCTCGGATTCAGAGGACCCAAAAACCCAAGATTGTAGGAAAAGGATTCCATGCAGCAAAAAAAAAAAAAAAGAGAAAGAGAAAACTTGTACAGTTCAGCAAGAATTTGTTCCCTGTTGGCTATCCAACAGCCTACGAAGGCAGCAGAATGTTCTCTTAGATGAAATGCCACAGAGCTTTGGTTTGGCCTTGAGTACGAGAGTCAAGAGGATGAGATAATTCCAGAGGCTCTGTGATGAGCCTTTGATCCTTTTTTTGCTCAGCAAGATCCTCTCTATGCCCTCCTACAGCGACCAACAAACGAAGGGTGCTTCAATTCTGTTTTCATGGTCCATGAACGCCATTTTAGGCCGTGAGGCTGCCGCCAACGGTTGACCAGCTTCCAGCAAGCCCGGCGTCCAGACTCAGGGTTCGAGAAGCCTACAAGCTCCGCTGCCGTGGTGGAACACCGTCCCCGGGCTTCCATCCCCCTGGGGAGCGGCTGACCTGCGCGTTTCAGTAAAGCTGTTGCTTCCGTTCGATGCATTTACCCTGGATGCCATGGGAGTACCAGGGAGTACTGGGACAAAGCTGCGGCCATGAACCTAGCCTGGGCCGCCCGCATTCCGTCCGGGCTTGGAGGTGGTGCCATGAAGCCAGGGTGAGGTGTCTTGATTTGGCATGACCGGACACGTTGCCGAGGGAACTTGCTCTGCTATTCCCAATGTCGTGGCTGCCGTGTCAACCTCGTCCTCCACTCCTTCGGCGGCTCCACCTCCGGTCCTGTCGGCACATCAACGCCACCGCGAATTCTCAGGGGTGGGCCGGTCAGCTTCGTCTGGCCTCCGGTGGGCGTTTGTCGGACTACAATACCAAGCGGCTGGTCTCCAAACCTAACGCAGCGTCCGTCATTTTGGAGGAGCAAGCGGTGCACATCGCCGCTGTCGGCAAGGCCCGGGCAGCTCCCGACCATTCATCTGGATGCCGCTAGTTTGTTCCTTGTAAAGCAATCTACCATCGGCTTGAATCATTCTTTTTTTATTATTATTTTTAGAATTCTATTTTTAATTTTATTCTACCTAGCTATTTATAAATATTTTTATTTTTTAATAATTATTAAAGTTTGGGCACCAATTTTCTGTTTTTTATTTATTAATATTTTCGAGTGGAGGTGGAAACCAAACCGGTGAGAGCTCTATTTAAAAGGGCCGTGCAAGGTATCGGTGGACAGACATGGGGATGATCATCCTCTCATCCGTGAGATTCGGAGATTGGCTCAGGAGTCGAGCGTCTTCCAGGCTTCACATGTTTTTCGGAAGGCGAACAGTGCAGCAGACTGGGTCGCTTCTTATGCCGCTCGGCACTCCGGAGAGGTCATTTGGACTTCGTTAGAAGATACTCCCTCTACGTTGCACTCTTTACTTTATTTTGATTTGGCTGGATGTACTCAACTTAGAGTTATATGAATTGCCGTTTTCATCAAAAAAAAAAAAAAAAAAAAAAAAAGGTATCGGTCACGATGGCACAAGAAAATAAAAGAAGAGAGGGAGAAAAGGTATGGAAGACATTTTTATGACGTTCTTAGTAAGAAAAGTTGGATTTCTATTTTTTTAATTAAAAATTTTGTGTAGAATTTTTCTTCCACCATCTCCTTGGTATTATTTATTTTTTAATATTTGTTCTCTATTCCGAGCAGCACAACCGATCTATTTTGGATTACATGCAGATTTATGATCTTTCTTGCGCTAGCTTTTAACCAGGCGCATCCATATAAATTGGAGGGAGGAAGTTGTCTAAATTTATTTATTTTTAATGTATCCGTACTAGAATTATATAAATCATATGTTTTAGTATATAAAAAAAAACAAGCAGGATGCATGCTTTTCCAGCATTGCAATCAAACGCTGCTCGGGTCTTGGTAGTCTTTTTGACGAAAGTCTTGGTTGTCACCAACACATCTTTCTCTAGTTGATCTTCTTATTAGACACCTGGTTGAGGTAATTACCATATTATTCGGTTGTTAAGGGGCAAACAAGAAGCCCATAAAATTTAATGAATTCTCGAGGGGAACTGATAAGGAACACTATCTGAAAGGTATCTAATCTACTACCAAGAAAGAGCACAGAAGCCAGATGGCTGCCAATCACATGGAAGGCACATTGCTGAGAAACTTCCTCCAAAGCTGTAAAGATTTGGTCTTCCAGAATTTACAATCAGATGGTTGCGGTTAACTTGACGGCGGATTGCTGTGGACCCAAAAGGTACAAGTCCATAGCCATGGAAAGCTCTGGAGAAGAAAATATTCTCTTGAAGCAATCCAAAAGGAATCTGTTCTCCGCTTTTCCAAAAGACGGCCTCACCATTATAAAGGAGAACCCAACAGGCAGCTCTCTTGCCAAAGCTTGGCAATGTCGCCCAGAAGGGTGCTTGAAGTCAGACCAGGCGATCAAGACTCCCAGAAATGGCGCATGTCACTGAGTGAAGACGCGTTCGATTCCTTCATTGCTCGGGATGGGGACGCAGCTCGGAAGGTCTTCGGAGAGGGTTCACTCTTCAGCCCGCTGTTGTTCGGCAAGTTCTTCGACCCTGCCGATGCCTTCCCGCTCTGGGACTTTGATTCAGATAATCTGCTCTCAGGTCTCAGGAGTGCCTCCAAAACTAGTGTTGATTGGCATGAAAGAGATTCAGAGTTTGTTTTGAGAGCTGAATTACCAGGTAGTCTTCAAAATTCACCTTACAAATATGAAGAATTACTTAGTAGTTCTGGAGAATTGCAAGTCCTTTAAGAATGCTTTATATATATATGTCTTCTCCCTCCTTTACTTAAGAAGTACCTCTACTCTATTTTTGTCGTCAAAAAACTTGTCCTTGCGTTCACCTTCCACTTGTAGATGTTTTTGATGTTTCCAATTCTTACATAATCTAGCTATAGCTACCATGAATCAATTTTCACTGCTTATCACTCACCTAACTAGTGTTCTCGTTCAGTTCCTGCTCCTCAAAACTTGCATATTAGGATTGTATTTATACAGAACACCATAAGAATAGCTACTAACATAACCAATCAAGTTTATTTCAGCTTTATCTTATGCTGCTTAGATTTTGGTACTTTCTTTCATTTTCTAGTTTTTCCTTTCTCTCACCCTGGCTCCCAAATCCATTCCTATTATTACTGCTGCTTAGTTGCAAATATACCCAGGGAGTCGAGCCATTAAAACATAATTATATTGCTTTCTCACTTGAGATAAGCAGTATCTAATACACAAGATGAAACACATAAAACTGATGACAAGAAACATAACCATAGGAGTGATGAAGAATGGATGACTGATCTTGCTATGCAAAATTTAACACTTTTCTGGGTTTTTTTCCCAGTAGGCGCAAGGAATTGTGATGTAGAGATATGTGGTGAAAAGGGCAAGGTGATTGAGATCAGTGGCAAGTGGAGAGGCCGAGAATCAGATTCGAGGGACTGGAGGACTGGCCGCTGGTGGGAGCATGGATATGTCAGGCGCCTTGAGCTGCCAGAAAATGCAAATTGGAGAAAAATCGAGGCATACATTGACATCGATAACTTCATCGAAATAAAAATCCCAAAGAATATCTCAGATAGCAACATTCACCAGAAAAAAGATGCGGAGCCCAAGGAATCAGAACATGTATGAATGGCAGCAATGATTGACATTTATAGCATATTTTATTCTAAACATATAGTATAGACTGAAAAAAGATAACATATAGAACTATCTAAGATTGATGTCCACCTTTTTCGATGGATATACAACTTACAGTGCTTGGAAATAGAACATCACAAGCTTTTCAAGGAAGTCTATTCGGTTTTAAGCAACAAAGCACTCCTGTCAAATTTAAAACACTCGTGTTACCTCATTTCAAAGTTGAACTAGAGCTCCTAGAGCATATCCAATATGCAACTAAGATTAAGTTTTCCTGCAAAATGTCGTGAACTCAATATCTAAAGAAATATACTATAATAAAATCAAATACCAAGGAAATGAAATTGAGAGCTTGTGAGTATTGCCACTTTGATTTGCTTACAACTGAAATGATAGGAATCGAATTAGAATGTAAAGGGAACACTCTTTAATTTCCATGTATATAAGTAGTTATAACAACAGAGAGGCAAGGACATGTGCATCATGAAATCATTAATGCATGAATAGGTTTATAAGTATACACCACTGCCTTACTGCGTCAAACGCATTCTGGAACTGTGCCTTTGCCCTAGTTGTCCTGGTTCTATATGCTTTTCTATACTGCCAACAACATGAATCTGACGATTTCCTCCATCAAATCTTGCTGCAGAACCTATACTTCTGTTTGTGCTCTTGGCATCAAAAAGACAGATAAAAGGAAACAATGGTATGTCATGGTGCCAAATGATTTTTTTTTGTTGTAAAAAAGAAATGCAAAAATGATAAATTATTTCTATCAAAGAAACCCTTGTGGCAGAATCAATAAACTTTAATACTACTTACTGAAATACAAAAAAAAAAATGCTTACAATAGGAAAAGCAAATATAACTTGAATAACCTCCAGAGAGAATCCTGAAAACATAAACTTAGTCATCCATCAACAGACTTGTAGAAGGTGTTATAGGCATTGTATTCCCAAAAGAATGACTACGTCATAAACTACACTACTTGACAGTACTTCCCGCAAGACCAAGTTCTAATCTGTAATAGTAAAATTAACTTTGATGTAAAATATAATTTTCTTCTAACCACTGACTTCATTAATATGCACGACTTGCTAGGGACTCAACTCTACTACCCTGATGATCCTAAAATAAATTTCTTACTTCTGTGGAATGGTATTTGACATCTATACAACATCCAACATCAGTTTAGTGGAGCTCTCATATTAAGGATTTATAAAACCCTCTACAAGAGCATTGGATCTTCAATAAATCTTCCCTATCTTTAGAAAAGATTGCGAGGTTATCTCTTGATCTCAGTCCAACTGCACGCGCTAAGAAATTTTAAGCACCTCCACCAAAAATTCTCTAAATCCATGGCAGAATCACTTAGTTTTTTTCAGAAGTCTTTGTTGTTCTAAAGAAGCAAGTTCTATGTTCAATTTCAACCTCAGAACATTTTTCTGCAGCAACTTTCTGAGTTTTAGCATAGTTAAAAAAAAAAGAAAATCTGCGTTCTATAATCTGATTATCCTAGGAAGCAAGGCCGTCCAAGTGGGATTGAAAGGAACATTTCTTTTATCAACACAGAACAGCCATTCAAGCCCCCTTTTCCTCCCATTGGCACAACCGATAGCATCAACTTAGGATATCGGACACTTCATCATACTGATCCAGAACCAGAACTTATCCTACTGTACCCCAGAAGGAATATGCTTGTCATGGACATGTTTCCTTGCAACAATAGTCTCCTTGTGCATCTCATTGTAGATCCTATGAGCTTGTCTGTTGCACCAACATGAAGTGTACCTGCCAATAAGGAGAGGAAGCCGTATATATGTATATACTCCGTGTGCACCCTTCTGCATTTCATCAAACTCAGGTTTTGTTTTTTTTTTGTTTTTTTTTTTTTTTTTTTTTTTTTTTTTTTTTTTTTTTTTTTTTTTTTTGTAAACCATCAAGATGCATTCTGAAGAACCCGTTTTGAACCCAGTTCCCATCATTCTGCTTAGACTCAGTTTGATTGTATCAAGTCTAGATACCAGAGACAATCTGCACCCATCCATTACAAAATCTCAAACACTTCAAGGGTTTACTCATAAATTTTCAAGAAGGCCAACTTCTCTGTGTGCTTGCAGAGACCCAAATTGGTTAGAATCAATAACTACTGATTCAAAAATCAGAAATTACTAAGCTTTCAACAACCACCAAGACGATCATTTTTTTTTTCACCAACAAACATAGCTTTGAAGAATCCAAAGCTAAATGCAGAGATTCCTCTAGCTCAGTTCCACTAAATTATGACACCCATACACCAAGAAACACTAGTGACATAGGAAAATCTACGAATTCTTTCCATAAAAGAGATAAAACGGGACTTTATTACTTCGGACTACAGGTACCCATCAATCAGAAGAGTACCCGGAACTGAGGGGCATCGGAACCAGTAGTTGGGAGGATCTCCCACCGGCATGGCTCGAGCTCGTCGGAGACCGGGCAGTACCCGGCCAGCGTCACCCTGTTGCCGGAGGTCATCGCCGACCCGAACTCGAAAACCGTCACATCCAACGGCCGCCGCACCTCCGCCGCTCCGTTCATTGCGGTGGCCTCTCCGGCGGGCCGAGCCAAAGGCTCTGGGTTTGAGACGGCGGCCGCAGCGCCGCCCGTCGCGGCGGTGCCTCCCTTCCCTCTCCACCAGGACAATAACCCCATGAGCCTCTGCGTGCGTGCGTGCGTGTGTGCGTGGGATAGAGATCCAATGGAAGACGAAGGGGTCGGGATTAAACGGTCCAGAATGGTTTAAGAATTAATGCGACGGAGTATAACGACCTTGAAGCGAGCCCTTAAAATAGGACCCTCGGCCGCATAGAGTTTCGGATTGTCTGAATCACATGATAGATCTGGAGACAGGTACATCCGGGCCCGTTATGCACCAATGTACTCCGTCAATAATAATTCAGAGCATATCTTATTTGAAATTAATCTCGGGCTCCTCGTGATTCGGATCCAAAATCCAAATCATGCAGAAAATTAGATTCTGATGTGGCTAAATCTCGTCTACCAATTCAATCGTGAACTGATATATGGCACAACAAAAACAAGTTTCAGTTGGGTTCGAATTTTTGGACTGATCCAAAAAAAAGAAAACACTAAAGATAGCTCCCCACTTGAGTCAGGACTCTTGAAAGAGTCCAATTCCAGTAGGACTAGGACTTCTCATCTATAAAAAGAGCTCAAGGCTATAGGTAGGAATACAAGCAATAAGCTTTCTATCGTCTCTTCTTCTTCGAGCTCTTCTTCTTCTTTTCTTGCATGCAGGTTTACGTTGATCAACGTTTTCATGGCGCAGGGCGTTATCTTTGAAGTGCTCCTAAGGCTCCCAGTCAAGTCCCTCATCAGATTCAAAGCGACTTGCAAGGCCTGGCATGCTCTCATCTCCGAACCCTATTTCATAGCTTCCCATTACGAGCATTCAAGAGCAACTCCATCCCTTCTAATCCTACCATTGAAACAAGATCTTTTCCACGAGACTATGGATCTATATTCATACAAGAAAGAGGCACGCGTCTCCGAACTGCTGCTTCACACAAAGCTCCCTCGTGGAGATATGTTGCTCTCGTTATATCCTTGCGAGGTCAACGGTTTAATCATGCTTTTCTCAGAAAGGTTTATTCATATATGCAATCCCAGCACTAAAGAGTTCTTGACCTTGCCCAAGGGGAGCCTGAGCCCACCGCACTCGGATCACATTCATCGGTACGTGGGGTTTGGCTTTGACTCATCGACGAACAAATACAAGGTTGTCAGGACCTTCCTTCGCGGTGTCGACAATGACACCCAAGACTATGGTTTGGGGTGCGAGGTCTGCACTTTGGGCGATGGTTCATGGAGAGCAATTGACGGCCCTTCTTCTCCTGTCGTTAGCCATTGTCCTGTGACGGTGGGTGAAGTTATTTACTGGCCAGCCTACGAAGAAGAGCATGGAAGGGCTGCCATCCTTCTATTTAGTCTTGGAGACGAGAGATTTGGGATAGTTCGAGCTCCTCCCTTCGAGGCAAATGCGAACCACATTCCTCTTCTGGCAGCACTTGAAGGGGATTTGAGCTATGTTGTTCATCGATTTGACTCTGATATGATGGATATTTGGGTGTTGAATGCTTGCAACAATACATGGAGCAAGAAGTACAGTATCGACACTAGTAATTTAAATCTCAGGAGTCCTATTGCAATGCATGATGGAAAGATTTTGCTTAGCTCGGGCAACAGATTGGCTTATTTTGACCCAAGAAGCAAAACATTGACTGCAGTGGTTGCCATTGGAGGCCTATCAAACGAGGAATATCCATGGAAACAACCTTGCATGAGTTTTTTAGATGGATCTCTTCACTTCTTTGTCTCTCTTTATGCAGAGAGTCTAGCCTCTGTAATAACTGGGTAGTCCCTAATGTAAGGTAGAAACGGTCTTTGAAATTTTTTTTTTTTTTGATATATTTGTGTAAATCATTCAGTTACTTCCAAATTCCCGGTGTCAATGCAGTGTGTTATGCATTAGTACGATTGTTACATGCAGTGTTATGATTTCAACTTCACAAGTTTTACTTTCTGATTCTTCAAGGACTACTTTAATTTGAAGCAATATCCTCTGGTACTTTCTAATATTTTAGTGATTCCTAATGATATTTATTACACCAAATAATGTTGTTTGATCCTTCATTTGGAACTTGGTGACATACAAGAAGGAGGAAACAGAAAGCAAATAAAAGCAGGAAATCTTGGGAGAGGAGAAAAACTTTCTAGTTTCAAAATGTTGCTTACTTGTAGGTTAAATTTCCCACTGGAGCAACATAAAGCAAACACTATATCCTCTGTTGTGTACAGAGGTATGTGGACCTGGGCTCCATTTAGTGGTACTAAAGCACGAAAAACCAGTAGAATTAGTTAGACCAATATCATAGGATTCATATTCTAGCAAATTAATATCTCACTCCGTAATCTTCAGAAACATTATATGTGCACACTGATTCAGTGAATCTCGACACCCGATAGTATATGATTATGATACAATAGTGCAAACAGAAGATGCAATGCACATTATCAAGGACTAAAAATGTTAATTTTTAGATATCAACTTATTTCAATGTTTGCATAATTCCTTTTAAGTCCTAGCATTTGTAGGATTTTGATATTGTTAACTTTATCACATGACGTCTAGTGTTATTACAAATAAAGTTTGGGGGTTTCATGTAAAACAGATAAAACCGGCATATGAATTTCCGTAATCTGTATAAATAGCAGCACTTTGCAAATAACATCTTGTATAACATTTATATTATACTTGATTAGGTTTTAGCACAAATAGCCATCTTTTGCATAAATAGTAGCAACATGAGGGAACTCTTTGCCTTTAAAAGTTGCATCCTTTCTAGATTTTTGTTGCTGATTTTTCAATAGAATAGTTTTGGTAATGATTAATTTCAACTTACAACAAAAGAAATTTATTTATAATATTTGCAGCTTTAAGGCTTATTATCGAGTGTTTTAAAGACCGAAGGAGTTTGCAACATTTTATGGTACAAAGTGTTTATATAAAATACGAGAATTTGGCAGCTTTTAACTTGCTTAATATTAGTAGTATTTTATAAATAAAACCCCATCATATATAAATATTATTAGTTTTCATATATCATAGGCAAATAAATCTTTCCTAGTTAAAAGTCAGCTAGACTCGCTCCAAACTCCTATTGAAACCCTCATTAAATTGAAATTACAATTGCAATCTCGCCAGGACCATCAAGGGGTTTTATATAAAATGTTAAATATAAACTAAATAATGGAGGAACTTATATATCACTAGATTTATAGTACGTGCAGTTGTAAAAAAAGACGGTAACTCAATTTGTGCAATTCTATATTATAAATGTTAGAATTATAAAACATTATATCCGGCTCCATGGTTTTAAGCGGAGAAAGATATGCGGTCACATCCATCCATTATAATTTATATCCGGCTCCGCACGAGCGCATTGCACGTGCGGGAGAGTATTCCGTAGAACCCACCTGTGTCCTCACTGTTCCTCCTACAACCTCTTCTTTCTCTCCTCCGTCCTTCCGCCGCCGCCGCCGCCTCCTCCGCTGCGTGGTGAAGCATTCGAGGACGCCAGCGATGTCCTTCAGAGCACAAGAGATCTACAAGAAGATCGTTCGGAAGGTGGGAGACTCGGTGCCGGCGGAGGTGCTGGAATCAGTGAGGAAGGGCCTCCCCAACAACAAGCTCGTCATGGGCAGGGCCAAGCGCGGCATCTACGCAGGCCGCCACATCCAGTTCGGCAACAAGATCAGCGAGGATGGCGGCAACAAGTACTCCTTCGATTAACCCCTCTCCCCCCTGTCTCCTCGATTCCGTGATTTCTTTTTAGGGTTCTGTCTGATTTACGTTCTTTGATGTTCTCTTTGGTTTTGACCTTAGCCTGAATGTGTTCAAAATTTGATCTTTTTAAATCTTTCCATTGCAAGTTCTTAAAATGCTATTGTTGTTTGTATTGGACTTGAGAAACAAAACTGATGCGGTGGTAGAATTGAGCTGTTTATGAGGATTTTATTTGTTTTTGTTGGGGGAAATAAGTTTTAGTGGTTACAGGACATGGCTTGCAAGATTTTTGTGAAACTGGAATTGTTAGGTTTTTCTATGGTCGCTTCCTTGAATTATATATAACTGTGCTAGTGTTAGTGTATGGAAATGAACGACTGGATTTGCTTTTTCTCATTTTTCGATCTTGTGGTCATCCAGTGGATACAATTATTCTTTTAATTCATTTCGTTTCTCTATCCGTCAATTGCAGTTTATCCCTATCATATCACCTTGAGATGGGTAAGATTGTTATAGAACTTGTAGTAGTTAGTACTGATAGGCAGAATGTGGAAGAGAGGGAAAATTTTTTGGGTGATTGATCGTCGAAGTAACGTCTACGTCTTGCTTGTTGTGGAGGTATCTATCTGGATTTTGAGTGATCCAGAGTTGTTATGTGGGTAACGAGTACTTACAGGTAGGGAAGCAACCGACACTTAAAGAAGATCTTTTTGTTTATTTGGTTGTTTTCCTTATGCCAGTGAATATCTCTCATTTTGACCTAAACAAGTGAAGTAGGTTTCAGGACAGCAAAAAAAAATTGTGAATTTGATTGTCTCGATCTTGGGAAAGCCTGTTGTTAGAATTGAAAAATTGCTAGTATGAAGTGTCTACTTAAAATTCGCTGTTAGGCCCCTTGGTGTTTGTTGCACCCATGGATTGCAATATGCTTGCATGTGTGATTTGAGTATAAGCTCGTATATCTTTGCATGTGTCATTATTAAGTTTTTTGTAATTTTCAAAAGGATGTTTCTAATTTATCATAGGATTTATATGCTAGTGATTAGTTTTGATTGTTAAATGGTGTTAGATATTACTAAACTTGTTATATTTTGGAGCATGGTTTTTTACAAAATTGAAAGTCCATGATCTTGTATGAAGTGGCTTTATGGTCTAGATCTGAATGCCAAACTAAGAAACATACCTGACACTCGATGATGCTCCAAATCTCACTACTTGATGAGATTTACATCGTAACTAGTCTAGCCTTTTGGGCAGGTTTTCTGTGTGAAATCTGATAGAAATTATTTCTTTATGACATGCTTCATTTTAGTTGCATGTATTTGTTGAAGTTACAACGCCAACATGAATAACACATTGTTGCATTTATCTAAAAGTCTAAATAGAATAACATGTATTGACTCTCTTCATCGAATCATCTCATCCTCCGGCTTTATTTCTTAGTAAGTTTTCAGAAGTAGTTTTGTTTATCATGTGAGTTGTGGACTATCTAAGCGAGCTTAAAGTGCAACTAATTTGTGTTGATTTCTCATTTCTGGCAGTAGTATGACTTGAATCCTTTACAATATCAGTCTGGGGAATATACCTCAAATCTATCATTAGATTTAAACTTTCTTGCTTGGATAAGGGTGATGTTGTCATCATTCCTTTAAATTTGTGATAATGTCAGGAAATTTGCATCACATGCTTATTGCTATTTAAGGACAATTCTTTATATTATTTAAATCTGTCACTGGTATGATTTATCCCTCATTTTCTGTGCAGAGTCTGCTCATTATACTATCAACAAAAGAACCCAATCTGACATTTCAATGTTCTTGTGACAAAGGTCTAGACGGACATGGAAGCCTAATGTACAAACAAAGCGCTTGTTCAGTTATATCCATGATAGACACATCCGGGTCAAGGTTACAACACATGCTCTCAGGTGCATTGACAAAGCTGGTGGCATAGACGAGTACCTTCTGAAAACACCTTACAATATAATGGAGACGGAGATGGGCTTATTTTGGAAGACCAAGGTTGAGAAGATGTATGAGCAGCTTGGAAATATGGAAGTGGGTTTCTTCTCTCCTGAAGAGGAAGCCAAGATTGAAAAGGGCTTGGAAGAACTCAAGATCGCCAAGAGGGAGGCTCGAAGGGAAGCAAGAAGAGCTCTGGCAAAACAAAGGCAGATAGAAGAAGGAAGAGTCAATAGTAATGAGACAATAGAAGCAAAGCAGATTGAGGAAGGGATGCCTGATAATGTGACGAAGGCTGAGCAAGAGGCTCCTCACCTGTCATGATTGGTGAGCCAACTCATTTATCTTGCTCCGTTCATCCTCTTTAGCCTTATCTAGGTCAATAAAGCTATAGGAGCTCACTATTTTATAGTTTGTAGCAGAATAGAGTTGAAGATGGAAAGCAGGTCATGAGGAGACGATCAATAAATGCCATCAGAAGCAGAGGGGCCTGACCAAGGCCTCCAAGGTGGAGTTTTCTTTTATTAATCAAATTGGCTTAACTAGGTCAACTCTTTTATAACTGCACGGAACAATGTTGTTGATCTTTTGTATGTAACCGGGCATGATGTTTGGCCCTTAAAGTTTTGACTTAATACCTTCCATATTGGAAGTGTTAATTGAATACAGGATTGATAAATTGTACAGCTATCTTGTTTAGCTGAAAGATATTTCATGGTTCATGCAAGTTTGGCCATCATACTTTGCGTTCATTTATTTTTCTTTTAGATGGATTATTAGACAGTTTTTGAAGCTGTTCTTCTGGCTTGTGGATTTTGTCATGGAAAATTAATTTGATCTGGCGATTACAGCAAAGCCAATTGTCTTGAAGTTATCGTCCTCATCGATCCATAGTTAGGTTGGACTTCAGGTGTTTTGCTTAATCCAGCTTGTCAAACCTGCAGACATGTCTAGTTGAGATGCCCAATTCTCTTCATCAAAGTCAGATTTATTCTTTTCTCCGACATTTCTTCTTCCAGTTCTTAGCCTTCCTCCATATCACATACGAGAACGTAGAAAATAAGACTAGTTTTGTTAGCCGAGAGCAGCAACATGCCCAAATCGGCGAGAAATTATTAATTCCTCTTCCAAATGATAAAAGTAATTACATTCAATCCTATTGTAAAGTTTATTCTTTGATCTGAGGTGATGATCGGAGGTCGTAACCCAATTAAAAATGCTACCTTTACTCTTATGCTGGAACTACTCAAAATAGTAAAGATAGATGACCAACATTTGGAATACTCTTGTTACTATAAATCACGTCCAGAACTAGTTTGATATTAACAAAGAATAAGTAGTAGGTTGACAATACACAACGGAGATAAGCCTTCCTCTAGCCTAGTTTGGCAAGGACATCATTGATGGCAGATTTGGTTGCTGCATAGTATTTCTCGGCTTCTGGTACGCTCTTGATCTTGGCTGCATGATCAAGCTGACAACAGGATGAGGCAAGAAATGTTAGATAGGCATAAGTTGGAACAATTCAGCTTATTCCTTTTCCTACTTACATATGCTAATGTATTTACCTCATCAATTGTAGCAAAGAGCTTCCCTGTGAGCTCCTTGAGGGGCTTCTTCTCTTCTTTGGGTTTTGCGGAGATGACGGTATTGAGGTCAAAGCGGAGGTAAGAGGCCTTGAGGCGGAGGTCATTTTGGACGTAAGGCCATTGCTTCTTCTCTATCAATTCCTTGAGATTCACAATGTCCTTTGCGGACTCTTTCGCCCTTGCTGCAGCTTCTGCTGGAGGAAGTGGTTGCAGGTAGAATCTATTCTTCAGTGGAAGGTCAAGGTCTCTCGGCTCGTCCGAATTTAGGGTCCCAGCTGTTACATGCAGATTATTACAACATTGAATTATGTATGTATGTGTGTATGCATGTACATACGTATGTATGTATGCATGTACATACGTATGTATGTATGTGTGTGCATTCGCACAAGCATTGAAGTACATTAGATTTGAGTTTGATAGAAGGCTGCTGTGGATGGCACCAGTAAAAGCGTCGTCACTCTACTGGTGGGCAAATGTCAAAATTCTCAAGTGCATCCACCATTAGAGGTTTTGGCTTTCAAACTGGCATATCATTTCATTCTTTGATGTAAAGTTTCTATCTAAACAATAAGTGTAGAAACTTTTGATGAAGATATTTGACTGCTAAAGAGAGTTTAGTGTAGGACAAACACAGTAAAATTTGTAAATTTCAAACTCTATTCAAATTTAAACTCTTCATGCAGTTTAAAAGGCTTGAAAAAAAAATCATCCAATTCCATATTATAAAAACCATCCATTTTTATTTTTTTATTTTTTTTTGTAAGACACAGTTTCAAATTTCTTTCAAAAGCACAATATTCACCAGAAAAAAATTCCCATCAGTGCCTTCATTCGGTTGCATTATTTCAAAAGAGGAAAAGAATCATGGAGGAAAAGATAGCAAGGGATTTAGAAAATAAATCTAGAAAAGATTGATATCGTAGGAGAATGAATGGGCCGGAGCACTTACGGAGACCACCGGAGGGTGGGGGAGGTGGGCCGACCTTGATGGCCTTCGCCTCGGCGAGCGCGGCCTTGACGACCGCCCCGCCGGCCAACGCGGCGGCTACGAGCCCCAGCACTGCTCGGCGCCCACTCTGAGCCACGCCCACTCCCTCGCCCTCTGCCGGACCTTGCTGGGCCCTCACCGTGAGTCCGGCACGGCCCACGGACACCCGGTAGTTTCCCGGCAGTGCCAGCCGGCTCGAGCCGCTGAACTGGAGGCTTCCCTCCAGTACCGCCGGAGACGAGCCGCGTAAGCCAGCCATCGACGCCATAGCTTGCGCCATTTCCTGATCCTCTCTCTCTCTTCGTTTTCGAGAAAGGAAGGCGTGTTTTATTCGGGCAGCAGGCGGGGATGCCTTATCCGCCCATTAAAGAACTGGATAAGTTGGGAGCCACTGAGTGATGGACACGTGTCCGACCTTGTGGTCTGGTGTATCAGCGTATCAACAAGTTGGATTGGGTTGCTCCAGGACCAATAGGAGCTCGACAAGTGTCTGGCGGCTTGAACCTTGTAATTTTATGCATTCCTGCCACCATGCATGTTTTCAATCAATTAGATATCTGAATTCCATTTAATACAATGCCAAATAGAGTTTTAGGTTTAAGCTTGTTTGGCATTGTTTTTAGAGGACCTCAAAATACATTTCGAAGGACTAGAAGCTTTTTTTGGATGATTGCGTCTGTAACAAAGTATTAGGCACACATATTATGTATTATGGGAGTATTATATTTTAGTCAAGACAATGCTGCTTTGAAACTAGTTTGTCATAAGAGGAGGTGGATATAGCTTGACTTGGCATGACTGAATTGATGAGGAAACCTTCAAGCGCCCACCATGATTTTTTAGTTCACTAGTGAATATTGGTAATTGATGAATTGATTTTTGTGTCATGCGCACGCATATTTTACTCGATGTTATATCATTCAATTAAGTTTCAAGCTAGTCTTAGGCTCTGTTTGGGGGAGCTGTTAGTAGTAGAGCTTTTGGAAGTAGAGTTGTTGGAAGTAGAGCTGTTTGAAGCAGAGCATTTATAAAAAGCTGTTTGCTGTTTGGTAGCTACATTTCTAAAGTGCTGTGGCACTTTAGCATGTGTTTGGTAAACAAACTGAGAAAATACTTTTATGTGACAAAATGATCATAAAGGACATTACCAGTATTATATAATAGAGCATGATAAAATATAATATGTATTAATACATAAATATATGATATAGTATAATATTAATGTAATATAATATAATATTATTATAATATAGTACTATAACATTATGTATTATAGAATAATAATTTAATATAATATTAAATTATTTAACATAACATATCAATGTATTATGATATAATATAATATAATATTATATTTATAGTATAATATAATAATAAATATATGAAATATTATAATTATTAGTGTAAATTAATTTTTCATCATTCTAATGACCATTTATCTCTCTAACAAATAGAGAAAAAGGAAGAAGAAGATTGAGAGGGAAAGGGAGAAAGGAAGAGGCAGGATAAGGGTCTTGGGAGAAAAAGTGTGATTTAAATGGAAGTATTTTGGTCCAAAAAACAGCTTCCCGACAAAGCTGAAAACATCATTTTCGGAAAGCTCCAAATTGGAGTTTCTCCCCAAAAGCTGTTTTCAGCTTCCCGCAAAAGCTGAAACAGCTTTCCGAAAATTTTACCAAACATTATTTTTTATATAAAAGTACTTTTAGAGGGGCAGAAAGTGTTTTTTGGCCCTCCAAAAGCTCTCCCAAATAGGGCCTTAATCTGTTGAGTCTTAACTTCTCATATGACTCTTGAGTAAGATAATAGACTGATCTGGTAACAATGGTTTCAATAAACTTTTCCTTGAAAAGGAGTGCTCTTAAGAATTATTCGAAAAATTGTGGAGCCATATCATTTTGATTTTTTTATTGCATTTCTCTGGGTTAGGAAAGACGTATACATTTTCAAGCAATAGCTGAGGAGGTTGGACTTGTCTCCTGACAAAATAAAATCAGGAAAACATGCATGGCAATTTTCAAGAAGCCATGAATACATTATTCCCCTTGGTTATGTCCAGTGGCCAGACCCAAGATTGTGAACTAGATGATCAGTCACACCCTTCCTCTGCCCGGAGGAGTTATTGGGTTCAAGTCGTGAATGGTGTTGCATACATGAGTATTTTTAGTCTGGTAATTTACTCCCTACCGCCCCAATAAAAAGGTTCGGTGATCTGCTTTGATAGATACACTCTTCTTACAATGCGATAACCTGATCATGATTGGAAAGAGGAATATTGTGAACTGGTTCCAAAGATTCCTCGTCTATGACACTACATCAAAGCGGACTTTTGTATATGTCGAATTATTTGTTATGCTTTTTTGGTAGTACAGAATTATTTATCGTTCAATTAATTGAATACATTTCATGTTGCTGGCTCTACGTGTTCTCCTCCAGTTAAATTCCTTGGATTGCAAAAAGATGCACTGCACCGTGAGCAACAGGCGGACCGTTAGAAGAATCCCTCTTTCTGCCTGGGGAAAATTTGTCAGTCAGACCTTTCTTGGTTTGTCTATGAACCATGAAGCCACCAAGCATGCAAGTGTTTTATTAAATGATTCCTTGTTATTTGATTAAAATGGAGATTTCTAGAGCTCTGAAGATTTCCTATCGACAGGATAATGATAATGCTACAATTTAACGGTTGAATTAGTATAACATTTACGCCATTCGGGCCATCACCTCCTTGAGAATAACTTCTGTATCTCCATAGCATGACTGTGTCAAGGAATCACTCTTCTTCTTCACGGCCTCTTCAAGCTGTCAATTGATGACAATTTACTTGTTAGATTGTTGGCCCATATATAGAAATCTTGACTTCATTAAAATTACAGAAAGTTTCTGTTATTTTGCTTGTTAGATTGTTTTACGTATACCTGAAGTTGGAGCAAATTTAATGCAAATCATTGTTCTGAGGACAAACATCTAATGTAGGTTGGGTCAAGCAATGAAAAAATAATAATAATAAAGTGCTCAGTGCTCACCTTCTCGACACTGTCAAACAACCGGTTGGCGAGATCGGTGAGGGGCTGCTTCTGCTCCTCAGGAGCTGCAGAGATTAGCTTATCGAAATCGTAGTACATGACCGTGGATTTCAGGCAGAGGTACTTCCTAACGTAGTTCCAAGCCTCCTGTCCCAGTAAGTCCCCCAGAGCCAACAGATCAAATGCATAGTGCTTCAGCCTGTAAGGAATTATCTGGGGGCCTAGTTTTGCCATGTAGATCCCTTTCCTCAGGAAGGAACGCGTGCCTGTCTCCTTATTGGCAATCCCTGCAGGGGGAAATAGTCTTCGTTAGCCATGTCTATCTCGTATCTCCACTCTTTTCAGCAGCGAAGATGCTGTGTTCTAGAGGTTTTACGACCAGGAAAGCAGGTGAGATGAAAAGAAACCTAATAAGATGATGCAATGGATGAAGAAACATACTGCTGGTGACAATTGGAGATGGTATCGGGCCAGTTAGCCACAACCCATTATTCTCCGCTTCAGCACGCGAAATTCCAGTACTAAGTAGATGAAAGAGTGTGACAGCAGCAAGGCCTACAGAAGCTCTCCTCGAAACTTGCAAGGAGATGCCGCTGCTGCTATGAAACTGTAACTGAGATTCTTGGAACACATCTATGCTTTTGTTAGCAAACACCATTAGTCTTGATGACCCATGGTTTGGTTTCCAATTCTTTAACAGCCTGGCGGGAAGGATTTGGGAAGTTCCACTCAGATTAGACACAGCAGCAGCCATGGATTTGGAGGGAAGAAAAGTGGCTTGTAGAGGGATGTACGCAAGGCTGTTAGTGAATATAGTTCTGTTTGTGAGGTTATCCATTGAAGACTGGAGGCTACTGACCACTCATTTCATATCTATATGGAGAGCCAAAAGGATGGCTTGGTACTTCAGCTAAAGAACAAATTGGGCTGTAGACAATAATGGATGCACTATTTTTGTCATATTTGTATAGTTGTTCCTCTATAATCGTAATCGCTTCATATGTTAAAACTTTTAATAAAGCTCATGAATTTTTGCATATCTTTTAGTAGTTCCGGCAAAGTTACTACTACAATTATTTAGAGAAGCTTAGTTTAATGCTCAGAAAAGATAAGGAAGAATTTGCTTGATTTTCTAGGTCGGTAGAATCTAAGGTTCTACTGATGTGGGACTATGTTACTTAACCATCATGTTAAGAGACTTATTATTCGATTCCAATATATCCCTCCTTGCCATGCACATTAATTTTCCAAGCAATTTCAGAAGACAGTATATGATCTGCCGATCTTATATGAAGCATGTGATTTAGGGCTTGCAGGAAATAAAAGGTTCAGGAATTTTAACGTAACTCTTCCCAGGATATTACGTATACCGATTTATGAGAAGCATGGGGGTTAAGAACTCATAAATAATTTAAAGTCCAACCAGTGGCTTTTACATAATTTCTCAGCAGATTCCATTTAACTGAAGTCGGGCGTGTAACTGCCGATTCTATATGAAGCTTCTGACTTAGAACTTCAATAAGCGTTCAACCAGGGAGTTTCGCAATTTTTCTCAGCGCAAGCTCCAATTTGGGACGAGTTAGTTTGACCCCCGCGCACCCCATCTCTCTCATGAATGCCTCCCCTCTTCTCAAATCTCTCGACTTCCAACCCAGAATCCTCCCGCCTTCGTTCCTTTTCTCTCGATATCTCCGTTTATTTGGTGCTCATTCGGTAGAGAGAGCTATAACAGAGCCTCTGAACTCCCTCCAATGCGGGCATCTGCTTCAAATCGTCACCAACTCCAAATCACTGGAGAAAGGGCGGAAACTCCACGCCCACATGGTCTCCTCCGGCGTCCTCCTAGACAACACCTATCTAAGCACCAAGCTATGCGCTATGTATGCTATCTGTGGGAGCATGGCCGATGCCCGAGTGATATTCGATGGAATATCACTGAAGAACCCCTTTTTGTGGAATGTGATGGTCAGGGGATATGCTTGCAATGGTTTCCCCCTTAAAGCTCTTGTCTTGTATCGTGAGATGCTGAGATCCGGCAAAAAGGCAGATAATTTCACGTACCCATTTGTTCTGATGGCTTGTGGTGATCTATTGCTCATTGAAGTTGGTAAAAGAATTCATTCTCGGATAATTGTTTGTGGGTATGAATCGGATGTTTATGTTAGTAATTCTCTTATCTCGATGTACTCAAAATTTGGAGAAATGGAGCTTGCTCAGGCTCTATTTGATAAAATGCTGGCAAAAGATTTAACCTCTTGGAACACGATAATTTCGGGTTATGCGAAGAATAATGACTCGGGAAGGGCTCTAGCGGTCTTTGCTGTTCTGGCTTTGGGTGGGGGGGGAATGGACCGAGCAACTCTTCTTAGCATATTGCCTGCCTGTGCCAATCTGATGGCATTAAAGCAAGGAAAGGAAATACATGCTTACATGCTGCGAAATAGTTTGGAATTTGATGAGTTTGTAGTTAATGCTTTCATTGATGTCTATGTAAACTCTGACTTTATAGCTGGTGCGAGGTGTTTGTTTGAGAAGATAAGTCGGAAAGACACAGTCTCATGGAATTCCTTGATTTCTGGTTGTGCTCGTCATGGTGATGCTGTTGAAAGCTTAAAATTTTTCCGTCGGATGAACTCTGAAGGTATGGTTCCTGATGAGTTTACTCTTGTATCAGCGCTTGGTGCTTGTGACAGGATAGCAGCATTGCAGTTTGGCAGGAGTCTCCATGCTTATCTCACTAGAAAGGGATTTGATAACAGGGTCATCTTGGGGACTGCTCTTATAGATATGTATGCTAAGTGTGGAAGTTTAGATTGTTCTCGTCAAGCTTTTGATGAGATGCCAATGAAAAATCTGGTTTCTTGGACTGCCATGATTTCAGGATATGGACTTCATGGAAGGGGAAGGGAGGCTGTTGCTTGTTTCAATGAAATGAAGACAAAAAATATTGGAGCAGACAAGATTACATTCACCTCAGTTTTATCAGCATGTAGCCATGCAGGACTGGTGGATGAGGCTAAGGAGATTTTCCACCAAATGTCAAAGCAATATTCAATAAGCCCCAGTTTTGAGCACTATTCATGTATGGTAGATGTTCTTGGAAGAGCTGGCCATTTAGATGAAGTGTACAAACTAATTTTGGACATGAATGTGGAGCCTAATGTTGATGTTTGGATAGCTTTTCTTTCTGCTTGCCGCATTCATCACAATGTTGAGCTGGCAGAAATTGCTTCTCACAATGCTTTTCGTCTTAACCCTAAGGGCATTGGTCCCTATGTTTCCCTTTCCAACGTATATGCTGTGGAGAAGAGGTGGAGTGATGTAGAGAGAGTGAGAACCACAGCAAGGATGAATGGACTGAAAAAACCACCTGGTTGCAGCTTCATTGTGTTGGATATGGAAATTCATAGGTTTTTGGTTGGAGATAAGTCACACCCACAATCCAAGACCATATATGCCAAGTTGGATGAATTAAGACAACATTTGAAGAAAGCTGGATACATCCCCGATACCAGTTCAGTGTTTTATGATGTTGAGGAGGATGTGAAGGAAAACATGCTCTGGGATCACAGTGAAAGGCTGGCCATTGCTTTTGCTCTATTAAATACATCTCCTGGAATGACTATTAGGATCACAAAGAACCTTCGGGTATGTGGGGATTGCCACACAGCAACTAAACTAATTTCCAAGCTTGTCAGTAGAGAAATTGTTGTGAGGGATGCCCATCGGTTTCATCACTTTCGCAATGGATCTTGCTCCTGTGGTGATTATTGGTGAACTTATGCTTGATGGCAAGTCAACTTTTATTGAAGGATCAACAAATTTCGTAAGCAGATTCTTTTTATTGCTCGCTAAATCATTCTTCATAATCTGGATTTCACTAATATTAGTAGGTGCACAACTAATGATTCTTTCCCCTAATCCATCTGTGCTTATATTGTATTACGATTTTGTCTTTACTATATTGTGTAGCATATGTCTTTCCTAACCATATAACTATTTAACTTTTTAGTTAAACTTCTTTACCTCTAGAATGATTCCCCCTTTATATTCTCTAGACTCTTTGAACTGTATAGTGTTATTGTTTTTCAAAACTTCTTCAGCTATATGCTGATGCAGAAAATGCTCAACTTTTCTTCGTACTCTAGTTTCCCCTCTTCTTTTGTTGCGCATGTATGTGTGGGGGATCTGTTTATTCAGTAATTCTCTGGTTGCCTAGCTTAGCTCCCTGCTTTCTGAGTCTGAATGGTGTCTCTAAATGTCCATGGAGAATTTGAAAACCACCTGGCACCGCTTGCACTTTTCAAGAACATATAGATTAACTAAATTTTAAATGTTTCGGAGCAGCGAAATTAAAATATTGACTTCAAAATCCAATTGAATATTTTTCAACATCTATGACACCCTAAAGTTTCTTCAGAAAGAGTGGCACAGATCTATTCCAAATATTTGAGCTTAAGCTACCCATTCAAATATACCAAAATGTGCAGTAATATGATGTGAAAAAAATGAAAAGAAAAGCCATTCAGAATATCAAATGGGAACAAACATCAAGAAAATTTGATCAACCCTTATTCACATGGCATTTAGTCAATACTCGTACATAAATATGACTAGCGAAAAGTATGAAATAGCATCAATAGCATCACTAGGATGCTTATTCATGGCGACCTCACTCTGAAGGATCTTGATTCAATATCGAAGTTACTTTGTTGAATAATTCATCTACAAAATCAGCAAAATCACCACCTACACTCATATCTGTTACTGGATCAAATGGGAATGGCTTCATTGGTTCTGTGGCTTCCAGCATATCCTCAATTGGTATTTTTGGCTTTGATCTTTCCATAGGTTTAATGGGTTTGAAATACTTGCTTGGATCTGGACAGTAATCCTGAAACAAACAGATATGATTCAAACTACAATCTATCTTTTAGCTAATTAATTGCTTATACTCTGTTCTGGAACATCCTATGATTCTGAAAATGGAGAAACAGCCTTGAAGGAAGAATTTTACCTGATCAGCGTGCATTTTCCTCACAAATGTCTTAAATATTCTGTAATTTTTGGCCTTTAATAGTTCATCTGATAGTCGGAGATATGTCACTGCAGTGACCCTCAGCTTTGGAGGCCCATCTCTGTTGACACCATTTGGCCTACAATTCTTCAATATCTGGTTATAGGCTTTCCTATCATATCGGTTAAGTGCATTCTCACATGCGACTTCAATGCCCTCTCTCCATCCTGCGCTTAGTACCTGACATAATTTTTCAACTATCTCATAAGTCCTATTATCAAACCATATACTAGGTTAAGTGCTTGGCATATTTATACCTTCTACATTTACCATTGCTTTACCTGCTGAACTAGTTCCTCAGGCCCACTCATAGCTTCTGCAGTTTGCTCAGAATCTCTCATCTCAACACAAGTAAAGTTCAAGATAGCATCATGTCTAGTAAGCATTCTTGCTATGGTTCTGTAGCCATCTCGATTGTTTAAGTTGTAGTACCCTGCAGTAAGCTCTGCTGCGTGGTTGTCAACCCTATACCACCAGTGGATGCCAGAAACCTGTCATGGTAATAAACAACCATATATATCACTGTAAACAACAGTAGTCAGCAGTTAAATACTAGTACAAATTTAAATGGAGTTCATACTTTGGCTGCAAGCTTGGTTTTGCATCCTAAGAAGGCCTGATTGGCTGCATCAAGAATTTGATCTCCATGTTCTATCAACTTGTTGGAATACCAAGTTAGGAAAAAATTTCCTCTCTCTGTAAGATATGTCCCATGTTCTGCAAAGAACTTTGTCGAATCAGGTGTGTCCTTGTATTCTCCTGCATCATCTGGCAGTTCCCATTCAGGGTGTCCTGCCTTTGTTGCTGCCTCTTTGAAGTCCGCTTGGAGATATTTGTCGTAACACTGCAAGATTCTTAAAAATATGTTTTCTCAAAATGAATTTTATAAATATGTTTTGAATCCTTATATCCCTCTTATTGTATTCTTACTGAAAAGGAACGAAAAAACATTGCACAAGAAATTCAGTGATGACTCATACAAGCATTTTGAATGCAATCCAGATATCCAATCCAATTAAAAAAGGTCCCATTTGTTAGGTCACTTAATCTTTCATGCCACTTAAGACAGCTTGCAATTTAGTTAGGAGTCTTTGTTGCAATTATTTCTGCTCTAACTTATGAGTCCTGTTTTGCCATTTGTTCTTGACTTCATGCCATTTTTTTTTTATGATAAAACCGGATTCTTCTTATAGATCTGTGATAGATCTGTGATATATCTATAATTAGCTTCTACCTATCTTCAGTTTTCCTTGATCTACATGTGAAATCTGGACTTGCCCTTAACATATTTGTGATTCTTCTGGACGCCATTCGCAAATTTTTAGACTAATATAAGGAATTTTCTTTTTGTTGATGATAGAGTACAAAAAACTAATAATCGAAATCATACCTGAAATTCTCCAATGCCTGGAAAAACCCATCCTTGGCGCTGTGGATAGGAGGGGTATCTTAGCTCTCCAGCAGGGCCAAGGCCCACCTCTATGTCTGTGATCAGACCAGCTTCCAAGAAATCTGCCATGTTTTCTCTGTAGCTCTTCATGTAGTCACTGTAGAGCTGTCATAACAGAAAAACAAACTGTATGTCCAATACTTGACCCTCTCTAATTCATGCTTGATTAATAACAAGCTTCACTCCATACAATTACAGAGAGCTGTAACATGCATAAACATTTTTTCTGAAAACAACTCCAGAGTATCTTCTTGTCATAAAATTCTCCAACTTAATACCAAATATATCAAGCACATATGAGAATTTTGTCAAAAAGTTTTTGTTGGCTCAATTATGGAATAAACATATCTTGATACTCATTGATTTCATTAATGTCTTGTTAATTAAATTAAATCTTTCTTTTAGTTTTGAGAAAACCTGCATATTTTATCAAGATGTCGTGAATAATTATTTTATTTATTTCTATGTTTTTTCTCTTTAGTCTCTCTTTTCTTTTTTATGCCTTTCTATTAAAAAAAAACAAATTCTAATATTTTTCTGTTAGATGATTAATGTGTTTGAAATGTGAATTCTCAACAAATAAGATATGACTCTGTACTTAGTTTTCTTGAACACTCAAGGGTCTAAGGCTCTTGTCATTTTCTTTTTTTGAAAATAAATTTTGCTAATTAAAGAAGTTAAGATCTGATAAGGATGTCTCCAAGTAAGATAAGATCATACAGTTACAACAGAGATCTAAACTTTGAGAAAGGTTGAACATCTGAATGTGGCTAACAATTCTGAATTTGACTTGAAACTATCTAGAGAACTCGGTTAAAATTAAGATGCAATACACTTTGTGTAGTATAGCTTCACATTCTATGATGGATTTGGTCTAGTAATATAATTTTTTTTTTCAGGGAACTTTAGTGTTTTATAAATTAAATAATTTCGTATCAACTCACAGAACTACAATGCCTAATACCTAACGTAGAAAACTAAGGCAATTTGTCATTACTTAATTGGAAAGCCTAAAATAGAAAATATCAAGCCCTATAATTTCTCTCCAAGTAAAAGTGGAAAAAGAAGGTAAAATTAATCCAGCTATTCATTAAATAACTTGATCTTAATTTGAGAACAAAAGCATTTTGATCGATCAAACCTCTACTGCAGTGCGCCCTCCAAAAAGGGGCTGGTTATCCACTCCAATGGTGAGATACTCTTCGTTCCTTGTGCCTGCTCTGTTGGTGTAGAAGATATCCGGGTCTTCCTTACCAATATCACGAACCCACTGAGGTATCGGGGTGTTGACGATGTCTCCTACATTCCCACCGCATTGATGGAATGACATGATGACCTGCAACTTGAGCCCTTCTTCCCTGACCATCTGGAACAACTGCCTGTAAGCACTCCAATCATATTTCTTCGGACCCTCGGCTTCAATGATTCCCCACCAAACATCCACCATGACACCATCCACATCTGCTGCTTTCAGCTTCTTGAGCTGATTCCTGAGCTCTTCGGGCTTCTCCAATACATTCTCAGCTGCGACAACACCCAACTGTTGGAGAGGTTCAGATCAAACAAGCTGATCATTGCTGCAACAGGAACAGTTGATAAGAGAACTTACTGGGAGCATCACATATACTGGAACGTAGTTGGCTAGCATCTTCTCCTGTTGTGTGAGAAGGGTTGGCATCTGCATGGTTTGTGTTTGGAGAAAAAAGAAGTTAGCATCTTCTCCTGTTGTGGTTAGTGCTTGCCCTTATGCCTGCACTTCCTTCAGCATTTATTATAATAACTAAAGTTTAAATTATAAGAGAGAGAGAGAGAGAAGATGAAAGTGGTTGATAAGTATGTGATTGACTTAGATCATGATGTTTAACAGAACAAATGAATGCTGTTCTTTCTCCAGGCTAGAAAGCAATGCGGGTACCAAATCCAGTTTGGCGTTTACAGTAGATTGTCGCATGCTTTTAAGACTGATGGTTCCAATGCCCAGCTGTGTGTCATGAAATGACCTTATGCCTAACAGCAACTACTTGATGCAATGGGCACATGTTCCAGTTTATACAACTTACTCGGTGTATAGACACAGAAGACTGTCTTTTAAAGTTGACCGTCCTGCCAATCAAATGTGGCGACCATGTCAATGAAACAATGCATTGCAATAGCAATACTATCAGGAAAAATTACCTTGTTTTCTGGAGACATGCTTATGCTTGAATCCTCAGACGTGACAGCCTGAGGAGCTCCAACCCTCTTCGACATGGTCTGACCGCCCAACAAGAGACCATCACTGGTGTCTACCTTCCTTGATCTCCCTGTAGAAAACTCTTGCCGATCTCTCACCTGAATTCTCCAATGGAACTCCGGCCTTGGTGACCAAGTTCTCTTCTCTAAGCCACACAAGTACGAGATGCTTGTCATTGTGAATGATCAATACCTGTTCCCCAACTCTCGCAAAGAACTCAGTTCTATTCTTCTATGCTTTGGAAAGGAACAACTCATTGAACTTATACTTACAGCCATGAGAGAATAAGTGGCGGCTATGATTCTTTTCTTGTAAAAATCTACAAAGCGTTGTATGGTTTGATTCTATTTCTCTTTAGTTTGTGATGCACGTTAATCTCGAACATCCACATGTATTTTTCAAGTTCCTGCTTACTGTAGTCTCTAGCATGCAGATGAAGACAAGAAGTCTATTTTTCAAGAGAGAGATGCAATGCATATGCTCCGTCCATTTTATTACTACCACCCATCCATATTATACTGATCTTTTTCCCGTTATCTTCTCTTTTACTTTGATACCTTCCATTATCTTTCAAGGCAAGGCAATGCAATGCCATTGAGGGGCTAGCTCAAGCTAGTCCCTGCTCAGCTTGGCAAGGAGACTGAGGTCTGCAAAGCTTTCAATCAACAGATCTCAATCTGGCAGCTTAACATTTTATTATTTAATAAACACTTATCCATTAGATCGATATTGACAATCAGATAAATAAGTTTCAATGATTTATTTTGTTAATAAGTAACATGAAGTTCAATCTATTTTGGAGCTGAAACTACACTAGCTACTTGGCAATTTTAAGAGCTCTCTTTCTTATTTTCTTCTCAGGGGAATGATAACATCTATCAGAAAATCATTTTTGATAAATACAACAATAAAATGTGAGAAATGCCAGCCATTGGACCCAAATGTTACTTCGCAAGCACTAGAATTCATTGTGATCATAAATTAGGTAAAGAAGGGTGAAAACAAAAACACGAATAAAAGCTGAGCCTATACAATCTCCTGGTTGCTAGGAAACTTCAGTGATGGAAATTTTTCACGCGTTTACAAGTGAGATATTTCCCCATGAGCTGCGTCTTAGCTTTTAATTTGGGCTTAGACAAATCTTTCCTCTTCGCTCCCTTTTCTTGAATTTGATGTAAAGATTCCTTTCTTTTCCTTCTCATTTGGGTTGTGGTGGCGTAATGTAGTGTGGGAAAAGTGGACTTAGCATACCAGTTGATGTGTGTTTTTTTGTTTGTTTGTTTTGTTTCCCTCTTATTAACTTCTGCATTGAGTTTTTCCTTTCTTTTTAGAAAATTTGTTTTTCTCTAAAATTTTAGCAAACCTATTTCATGGGACCAGTTTTTTTGTTGTGAACGATCGATAATCTAATTTTATCATGTCATTTGGCACTGCTGCAGTGTGCCAACGTGGGATCTTGTGTTTTAATTTATTGTGGTGTTTGTTTTTTTTTTTTTTTTTTTACCACAACTACATTAATGTACTTGTAAAAAAAAAATCTCTCGATTGCTATTAAGATCTGTATGCATCTTGAGAGTTAGGAACTTGGATTACGAATTCGAGTTTTATTGCAACGTGCATCTTGGTAATTGGGACCTAGAAATGATATGAGATTAAAAATCTCTTTTTTTTCCATTTTGAGACTACCAAGAACATTTCTGCGAAAATTAGAATTTTTGGTGTGGGCATGAACGCAGCAAGACTAAACTACAACACTTGGAAACTTCTGTTCATTGGCTGGATAACCTACATGGCCTGCTCGAACCTGAATCTTTGATGCAGGAAAATTTTCAGACTCGATGTAATCCATTTTGGCCGCTATGAGAGGATTGGACAGGATACAAGAGCGAGACCTGTTATATCGGAAGCCGAGTCGTAGGACAAACTTTCAGAGGCTATAACTTAATCATATGACATTTGATTGAGATGATCTTTTTTTAAAAAAATAGATCAGTTTTTCGAGATCTACGATGTAACATCATGCCCTTCAGGAGATGGTGCCTTTAGTGATCAAGCTTAAATTTTATTTTTTAGGATCGGAAACGAGCCAGTCAAACTGGAAGCTTTCTTTCCGGGTAAGTTTTAATTAGATGTATCTCTCCATCTGAGAAGAGTTAGGCAGATTGACAGAATGAAAGAGTTGATGTAGAAATTGATATATACCATCTAAAGAATTTTAGCTTTTTCAAGTTTACAAGTTTATTCCTACTAGTGATATCTATTATACGAAAAAGAGTCATATTAGAATAGGAAGAGCAATCCGATTCGAATTGTGCAAGGGCGGACCTTACCGTTTTAAATAGAGACTGTGAACCTCATTTTTTTATCATCAATAAAATAAAAGGGGACTTAAACCTTACTTTCACAATTTTTTCATTTTTTTCTATTTTTTTTTAAGACATTCAAGTTGAATGGGTTGAGAAAAATCTTCCTTCGGATCAAGCCTTTTAGGCGATCTCAGGCCAAAATTTTAGACCCACCGAGCTAGTTCATCTTTGGAAATAGGCCCATCTAGCCCAACCTTATTTTTTATTTTGCGTATTTTGTTTGTTTATGTTTAACATGTTTGTAGACTTAATTAATAGTTATTGTTGGTAGGTGAACTTAATAATATAATATACACATTAGGATTGTTGGTAATATTTAATTATTTATATTTGATATTTTAAAATATTTTAAATATTTTTTGAAAAATAAAAAATTGCCATGGAACTCAAGGTCCGAAGCCCGAGTAAATTGGACTTGGGCCAGAAGGTAGGCCGAAAGGTCAAATTAGGCTCGAGCTCGTGCTCGGCCCCACCTATAAACGGGTCTACTTGGAGTAGAGATCATTATTTTATTATAATTATGCATCGGGTGTGGGGCAAAGGGAATGATGTGGCCCATCTCAAATACTTCCAGGGAAGGAACTTTATCTTCCGGAGTCAAGGATAAAATCCTAAAGTTTGAACCCTTGCTAGTTAATTGAATTTGAAAATTTGGCATCCATCTAAAAGCAACACTATTTTGAGAAAATAGTGTGGAATCATTTCCTTTGTTGCAATATGGTGCATCAAAGAGAAGGATATATCCTTCTTATTGTGATTGCTGCTCAGAAGTACTGTTAGCCATGTTCTTCTTGAATGCCTGAATGCATGCTAGGTGTGGCCTCTTGGTAAGACCCTTGATCTCTTCTCATCATTAGATACATCAATGAGTCATTTGAAGGATCAAGCCCGAAGCAGTAAGTAGATAACAAGATGATCACTATCTATTATGTTATTTTTCATATTTGATTGTCTAGGAACAGTGGCACATTTGAGAATGCAGATTAGAGCCCGTAGGTTGCTTTCATGAAAGCTAGACTGAAAGTTTCAGAATTCATCCATGCAACTGCCTCTAAGTAGTTTCTGAGAGCTAGGAAAAATTTCTGTTATCCTTCCACAGTTTTTGATTAACTGGATATCTAACTCGGCAGCCCAGGGGCAATGACTTTCACCCGCTTCTATTGGACCATTGGAGGATTTTCTCATTATCGATGTCACTTGAAGCTACATGCATATAGAGGCTAATAATGCAGAAGATTTTGAATAGCTTCCCATGTAGATGAATCACGCAGGCTCTATACTCCTGAATACCATCATATCCCTGCCTGCTTTGCTTCGCCATTGGTTGCACTCAAAACTCTAATGGATGCATCTATACCAGTGCTTCGTAACACCGATGCCTTGCCAAAAATAGGAATGATGTGGCTTAGAGTACTAACTTGGGTATATATGTGTTTGCTTGAGTTAGTTTAAGGACTAATATAGAAAAGCAAAGGAGGGGCTTGAGGATGTCATCATAGAAAAAGGTATACCAACACCTAGCTTGGCAATGGTTTAGTAAATTAGGTGGCAAATTACAACATGAGCCATCTTTTGCTATTTTGGCTTAGGGGTTCTAAAATTAGGTTTGAGTTTCAGTAAGATTTCATGGGTTGGGTCTAGTTTTTAATCAAATCAAATGATCAGGTGATCCAGGAGGACCATCAGACTCAACGTGGATTACTTTGGCCACTACGAGCAGGGTTGGACAGGATCCGGGAGCAAGATCTGCCACATCGAGAAGTCGACTTGGAAGTCAAACTTTCAGAGACCATAACTTGGTCATACGACATCCGATTTAGATGTTTTTTTAAAAAAAATAGAAAGTTTTTCAAGTTCTACAATGCGACACCACATCCTTTAGGGGGCAGCACTCCTAGCGATTGATCCCAAATTCTATCATTTGGGATCCGAAACAGTCCGGTCAAATTGAAATTTTTCTTTCGGGTAAGACTTTGACCATGCATAACTCTCTATTTGAGAAGAATCAGGCGGAGCAACATAAGGCAAAATTGATGTAAAAGTCAAGATCTATCTCCTCGAGATTTTTCGATTTTTGTAGAAGATTTTTACTAGAGATGTCTATTTTTTTTAAAAAAAGAGTCCTACTAAGATTAGGAAGAGAAATCCGACTTAAATTGTGTTAGGGTGGCCCTCACATTATAAATAGAGGTTATGTACCTCATTTTTTCAATCATTAATGAAAGAAAAGCGAATTTAAGCCCTACTTTCGAGATTCCTCCATCTTCTTCTAGTTTTTTTTTTTTGAAAAATTCATGTTAAGCGGTTTGAAGAAAATCCTTTTTCTTCTCGATTGGATCATCAGGTCAGGATGAATTAGATTGAATAAAGTTTGTCTCTTTTTTATCTAGATTGGTGTGGATCATAAAGAGCAGTAATCATGACTGTCTTTAGGTCAGGTTGGGTTTGGACAAGTTGGCTGGTCATGTTGTGTAGGTTATAAGTTTGGTGACATCAAGTCGAGCCAAGGAATAAATGGACAGGCTCAGGTAGTTCAAGCCTGCACAAAATATTCTTCTAACTTTATTGCTACTCGAATTTGGATATTGAAGGAAAAAATATGCCTTTAGATTTTTTTTTTTTTTTTTTGGAAAGAAAAGACACGAAATCGCAAATAACATAATCTTGTTCATGTCCTAAAGTTGTAGATGACAGTGAGTTGTAACTTACGGTACAATACAGATGAATTCGATTATAATTGAAAGGTAGAATTATGTAACATCAGTTTTTCTTCTTTTTTATTCAATACCACTCAAAATTCAACCATGGCATTAGAGAATCTTTGTATGAAAAAATGAATTAGTGTGGCATTAGAGAAAATGGGCGTACCACATAGTAAAAGCTTCCGAATGATTATTCAAAACATTATGAAATTCTGATAATAAACTTCAAGGAGCATACAACGCAAGTTGACGCTTATGCATATTATTCAAAGGAATATGAAAGTTTGATTAAAAAAAGAAGAATGTGAAATTTAATTGAAGCAATGTTAGAAGTACTTTGCAAAACACACCTTTTGAATTGCGCGTACCTGGAACAACCAATGTGGGACTAAATACACATCCGCATGGGTGCTCGTCAGGCTAAGAATTCAAATCTATTCAAATCTAATCACAACCACTACGATCGGTTCGTGGTCAGTGACACCATTTGTAATAATTTAGGACCTCATCAAAAAAAGATAGCTAGAAAGTATTTTTTGGGTTCTTTAGTTATGTATAAGTACCTAATATCTTCTTGGTGAATAGTCAATGTGGGATTAAACATACGCCCGCACAATCCTCACAATAATATTAAGAAAATATCACCAAATGTTTTGAATGGACTGACACTACTTAATCTACATACTGCTGAAAAAATAAAGAAATTAAAGAGAGCGAATACGTGCCCTAACCTCAAAGCTTTTCTCCATCGTCCAAGAAAATTAATGTGGCATCTTGCAAACTTGTCATGCAACACATGCATCTCCGAAACAAAATGCAATAACAGAAAATTTATATTAGCAAAAGCACATGCAGAGGCAAAAATATTATGAGATTCCTCTTCCATTGAGAGAAATTTCGTGAACAGGTTATCAATAGTTAGATTCAAGTTAAGCCAGTGGGCTGGCCATTTTTTTCATCGTTGCTCCAATTTTGTGCCCAATTACAAATAGAAAAAAATATTTTTAATAAAAAAATGTTGAACATCTTGATCTCGGACCAAATCGACCTCGACAACTTTGGTATAGATCGAGGCACATAACTTTGGCCCCAGCTAAGGAGCCAACGGACTGAGGTGAGCGACTTCGTTTCCGTCCAAGAAGCCAATCAATATGTGCCAACAAAGACTGATAGTTCTGTCAATCGGGCATTGTAACAGCTTTGTGTTCGACACACGATCAATACTGTATGCTGCCCATGCTATAGACGTGCTATCGGTCATTGCCTGATGATTGGTGCACATCATGCCGACCCAGATAAACGACAAAATGGACTTTCCTATATAAAGAGGCAGTTCGGAGATCTCAAGTATGCAATTTTGCTCATAAAGAATACCACTTTGCTAAAATCTCTTTCTTCCATATTGTTGCCTCTCTACTCTGACTTAGGCCCATTTGGGAGAGCTTTTTGAGGGCCAAAAAGCACTTTCTGGCTCTCCAAAAATGTTTTTAGATGAAATAGAGGTATTTGGTAAATATTTCGAAAAGCTATTTTAGCTTTTCCGGAAAGCTGTTTTAGCTTTTCGAGAAGCTAAAAACAGCTTTTTGGGAGAAGCTCCATTATGGAGCTTTCGGAAAAAACACTTTTAAGCCTGGTCGAAAAGCTATTTTTTTGACCAAAATACCAGTGATAAAATAAAACGATTACACAAAATATCCTTTTAATAATTGTTTAACCAATTTTATCACCTAGCTAGAAAATTTGTTATATTATGAAAAATTAATTTACGCTTATAATTATAATATTTTATATATTTATTATTGTATTATACTATAAATATAATATTATATTACATTATATCATAATACATTGATATGTTATATTAAATAATTTAATATTATATTAAATTATTATGCTAAGTATATAATATTATATAACTATATTATAATAATATTATATTACATTACAGTAATATTATATACTATATCATATATTTATGTATTAATATATATTATATTTATTATGCTCTATTATATAATACTATGCAATATCCTTTATGGTCATTTTGTTATACCAAAAATACTTTCTCAGTTTGTTTACCAAACACATATTAAAGTGACACAATACTTTAGAAATATAGTTACCAAACAACAAACAACTTTTTATAAAAGTTCCACTTCAAAAAGCTTTACTTCTAAAATCTTTATTTCTAAAAGCTCTATTGCCAACAGCTCTCCCAAAACAAGGCCTTAGGCATCAAAGGGTCCTCTCTTGAAAACTATCTGGCACGCAGACTTCTTACAGGCCATCTCGGAGGAGACCAGCTTCCCCACACCTCGACCAGCTAGTTTAGCTCGATTTTTGCTGACCATAGGGTTAGCTGAGCTGCGCTCCGATCTCGGTCCAGGATTCAATGACAATAATTCTCAATGCATGTCCATTAAATACGATTCAACAGATCTAGGGATATTAAAAAGAAATTTTGTACGTACGTAGTTATATAACATTAGTTTTATTTATATATCTTTCAATATCTAAACTCTTAGCATATGAGCCTTTATTCTATAACTTAAGCAGTAATAAAGAAAGAAATGTAATTACATGTTAGGATGTATTTGGATGTTTATACTTGATTTTGAATAAAGCATATCTTTTCATTTTTCTAATTAATCACTGTTATATAACTAATAAACAAGTTTTTGTTGTTTATTATTTAATTTAACATATATTGGATGTTTCATTGATAAACATTTCAGGTCATGGATCATTTTAGACTGATTAATTTTGTTTGATACATGATGGATACTCAAAACATATCTCCAGTTGATTCAATTTTGATGCAAATTTTCGTTGCTTGAACGCCAATCTGACTTGATCCTTCAATAGACCAAACAGGAAAACAAAACTTAGTGCCAAAACCTTATAGGAAAACAAAACTTACTTCCAACAGCTCTACTGCCCACAGCTCTCCCAAACAGGGCCTAAGTCGGTTGGGCCTGCCGACTTCAATCTAATACATCCCATTCAAGACCAATTCTCACGGTCATCATTGATGTTCGAACTGGAACTATCCATTGCAAAGACGGATGCCAACTGAACAAAGTCCAATAATTGGCTATATACATGCAGTTGTGCACCATAGAAAAACAAACACATCCTGTGACCTAAAAGCCAAACGCATCTTGTGAAACTGTATGTCCATCATTTTGTTATTTAAGCCTCTCGATACTTATGCGTTAAATTTTGTCATAATGGTATTATGAGGATAATATCCTCATATAACCCAGAATTCTCACCTATCTCAAACATATATATTATCGGAGGTCCATATGTCCAACATCTTGTGTAGCCTATTACCATTATTTAGAAAAAAACATAGATTATCAAGAAAAACCAACAAATAAAACAATTCTATTATGTGCTCATTGCATGGAATAAGTACTTTGCAAAGCACATGTTTTGCATGGCGTGTACCAGAGGACAAGCCTACATGAATTAAGAAAGTACCGCCAAATGTTTTGAATGGACTCACACACTTTATTATTCTACATACTACTGAAAAAAGAAAAAAAAAAATAAAGAGAAGTATCGTGAACAGGTTATCATTAGTTACATTCAATTTAAGCCAGCGGGCTAGCCATTTTTTTCATCGTTGCTCCAATATTGTTTTCCCACTGAAATCCTTGAATGGCAATTAATGTGCGCATCGTTGCGTTACCTCACATTGAAGATCTGGAAGATAACTCTCATCTATTTATATTAGCAAAATGCCATTGCTGACCGGTATGGAATTCCAAATGAACATCAACTTCTTGCTCACGTTGAAACTTTGATGAAGGACCATGATTCGTATCTGCATGAATTCAATATGTATGATGACCGTGCATGTCACTTCATGTTTGATGATAGGAAACTGGATTCAAGGGGGACTGTTGCTGACCATGAACTTTTAATCGGTGACGCATTGAATTTGGTTTATGAAGAATAGAGTAAGCGCACCTACAAGTCTGTGACTGAGCAACAGAAGTACTTTGCTTATACTTTGGTTAAGCATAAAATATGGGCTGATCTAGCTAAATTGCTAGATCTTAACAAGTTTTATAGAGTATCTTATGCTTTAAAATATAGTATCTTACATTTTATAGTCTATTATAGTTCAAAAAAATGTTCTAAAGAAGTCAAAAAGTATATGTGATGCGCTTATAATATCTAAAATACGTTCATATATGCTCCTATCATTCTTCACTTCTTTTTTAGCTTATCCTTCTTTTGAATATTTGAGCATGTTTCGGGTGAGAACATTTTGCGAATGCTAGCGATCAATAAGAAGGCCATAGAAATGATGAAAATATGTTTGCCCCGGACCTTTGGTGTTTAATAAATTAATCTGACAAGTAATGAAGTGACAGGAGTGGATGGGCGAGTTTTGGTTTGATAATGGGAATATGAGCTGATGCATATAATTAAGCTGCTACGAAGTCATGGTTCACATCAACAAACATGTAACGCCAAGGACATTCATGCATCTTTCTTTGTATATGTGCAGTGGTTAGCCCTTGTAGTGGCTGCCATGCAGGGTAGTGGTGGGGGGTGATGCATGCCATAGCATGCTTGGTTGTTGGAACGGACTTACCAAAAGAGTCCGAGTCTGCTGCGCAAGTCAAGGAGAAACCCAATCCTAAAAATTCGTAGCTGCCACAACAGCTATAAATTTGAATTTCAAATTCATTCAATTTTGAACTCACCAGAGGAGGAATTCTCAGCTGTCACAACACCTGTCAAATTTGGACTCACCAGAAGAAAAATTCTTAGCTGTCACAGCAGCTGTAAATTCCAATTTCAAATTCATTCAAATTTAAATTTCAAAAAAAAAAAAGAAGAGAAAACGAAAAGTTCTTTCTCTTAACTCTCATATTGAATTTCTTTACTGATTGTAGAGGTGGTGCAAAGCACAGAGTATGGGCTCTCCTTTTCCAGGAAAAGCTGCTACAATTCCATCAGAAGTAATTGTTGTACAGAAACTAGATTCATTTGTTTCCCTAAAGACGCCCTTGCTCAAAGATTGAAGCTCATGGTCATGAGGTCAGGGCTACCAATCATTTGATATAAGCTGTTCAATGAAGGGGCAAGCCTGAACCAACAACAGAATTTGCATACATATCAACAGTTTATAGCATATGATTACTAAGGCACCAATCTATTTGCTTCAGAGCACAACATATATATCATCTTTGTGCCCCGTGCAGGTCATTTATTTTGATCTTAGTAAATTCACCATCCCTTTCTCTAAAAGAACTCATTAGCTTGCATCCTTGCCACTTGATGACAAGAAAGATACTAAATTTCTCGGACAAATCATAAGAGAAAGGTTAAATTGAGGGTGTTTCTTTTTGCACCGTTGATATATAGCGATGCATGTACGGATCGCTGCGACATCGTCCATCTTAAAAATGGAAGGCTAGCTTTCACTCATATGAAATTGGGATGCCAAACATGTGTGCTTGCGAAACATGCAGGGCATGAATTAGAGTGTGACAAAACACACCATTTCGGAGATGGGCAATGCTGCGACGATCCAGACATACATAATAATCTTGTCTTGTTGTACAAATCGAAAAGAATCCCACTTCTGTTAAATTCTCAGATAATGCGCAGGTCTAAACAGGAGAATAGGAGAGAAGAATAAGCTGTGCCCCAATGCTCCATACATATTGATCAAGTATAAATAGAAAAAAAAATATTTTTAATAAAAAAATATTGGACATCTCAATTTCAGACTAAATCGATCTCAACAACTTTGGTACAGATCGAGGCATACAACTTCGGCCCCAGCTGAGAAGCCAATCAACTAAGATGAGCGACTTCGTCTCTGATCGAGAAGCCAATCAATACGTGCCAATAAAGACTGATAGTCCTGTCAATCGGCCGTTGTGATAGCTCTGCATTCGACGCGCGATCAGTACTGTACGCTGCCCACGTTGTAGACATACTACCGGTTGTTGCCTGACGACTGGTGTACATCATGCTGACCCAGATAAACGACAAAATAGACTCCCCTATATAAAGTGACAGTTTGAAGACCTCACGTATGCATTTTTACTCATAGAGAATATGTTGCCCAAGAAGACAACCCAAGAGGGGGGGTGAATTGGGTTTGGATTAATTGTCGACCAATTAAAAAATATGATTAGTAATTAACTAAATCTATTGCAGGCAAATTAGTTAAGTTACTATATGAAGTGAATGAAGAGAGAGAGAGAGAAAACAGCAACCAATACAAACACAAACCAATTTATAGTGGTTCGGAGCTAACCCTTGCTCCTACGTCCACTCCCCAAGCTTCACTTGGGAGTTCACTATAATCCCCCAGATTACAGCCGGTTGTTTTACAAGTTCACAACCCAACTTGTTGTTTTCGCGAGATCACAACGAACTCGGTCGGTTTTCACAGGCTTACCGACTAGAACCACCCGATTGTTTTTCCGGGATCACAATCGAACCCTTACACCGTTGGTTTTAACTTCGGCTCACCAACAAACCTTACAACCCTTGATTCAATCCCCTGATTGAATCAAGTAAGAAAATACTTTGGGAAAAGTTACAAGGAAAGCTTCTTAACAAGCAAATATTAAACAATATGAAAAGAGTAGAGTTAGAAGCTCTCAAACAGATTTTGGAAGAGGAAGAAGGGGCTTCTCGAACTTTGAGTCTCCTCTTTGAATGCACTGAAGATCTGAAGTCAGAGGAAGAGCCTTGAATGCGAAGGGAAGACTTCTAGTATTGAATGTGGTTCTTTCTTCTTTTGCTTGTCTTTTCTCTCAATAGACTCTTGGTAGATGGAAAACACTTAATGCTCAGATGGAGTGACTCTCTTGGTCTCTACTACTGTTCACTCTGGCTATTTAAGCAGTCCCCTTTGAAAACTAGCCGTTAGACACTAATTTGTGGCCGTTCTGCACAGTCTGCAACTCCTGACAATGTATCCATTAGGGTCGGAGTCGACTCGCTCGATCTGGAGTCGACTCGGTGGTTGCTGGAGTCGACTCATGCTTTACTGGAGACGACTCGCCCACTGTTCAGGATTTGAATTAAAGTGCTGTCCCGTTCTGGAGTCGACTCGGCCAAACCTGGAGTCGACTCGCCAGTATCCGGTGATGACTCGGCCCTCTGGAAACGACTCGTTCTCAGGGTTCCAGAGATCTAATTTTCTGCATTTCTTTCTCGAGTCGACTCGGATCATCTTGGAGTCGACTCGGCTCTCAGAGCTGGAAAACTGATCCTCTGTCTTTGAAGTTGAACTGCCTTGGAGTCGACTCGGATCATCTTGGAGTCGACTCGACTCTCAGAGCCTGAAAACTGATCCTCTGTCTTTCAGTCTGCTTTCCTCTGAGAGTCGACTCTTGCTTGTTTAGGAGTCGACTCGCCAAACGTTGGAGTTGACTCGAACTCTTCTGGAGTCGACTCGGTAACAGGATCCAGAATACACTTCTCTGTCCTTTTGTCTGTTACTCCTTGGAGTCGACTCGGAACCGTCAGGAGTCGACTCGGTAAGCATCGGAGTCGACTCGAAACCGTTGGAGTCGACTCGGTGACAGGGTCTGAAATTCATCTTTCTGTCCTTCTGTCTGTTCTCAGTCAGAGTCGACTCGTAGTGTACCAGAGTCGACTCAAGCTCGTGCCAGAACCTCTGAAATACTTAGAGTCGACCCGTACTCTTCCGGAGTCAACTCGAGCTTCAGACTTTGGCTTAAATTAGTTCAATACTTAGCCAAATGACTTTGAACAAAGGCTCGATGCTATTAAAGATAAATTCACATATATTTGCCTGAAACACTAGATTGAATTCAATAGTACAACTTGAAATATACTCAAATGCTTTGAGCTCATCAAAATCAAATAGGGGTATAACCAATCACTCCACAGAATACCAGTTCACTGAAATCTCTTTCTTCCATACTACTGCCTCCCTATTCTGCTTTAGACATCGAAGGGTCCTCTATCAAAAACTCTCTGGCACGCAGACTTTTTGCAGGCCATCTCGGAGGAGACCAGCTTCCCCACACCTCAGCCAGCCAGTTCAGTTCGGTTTTCGCCGACCATAGGGTTAGCCGAGCTGCGCTCCAATCTCAGTCCAGGATTCAACGGTAATAATTCTCAATGCATGTCCATTAAATATGGTTCAACAGATCTATTAGATGTATGCCCTAGAAGCCAATCTGGCGGACACATTATTAATTCTGGGACATAAATTTGTACTTGACTTTATTATTGAATAATAAATGGGCATCTTTTCATTCATATTGTTTATGTGTCTATGAATCGTCCAAAGGAATTAATAAGACGATGATACATATTCTCAAGAGTTGAGAATTTGAGCCATGTATCATTAGTGATTAATTTCTAAATTCTCCTGATCAATGGATCATCAAGAGGATAGTGATCGATCCGATCAGTGCACAGATCGCTTTCCATATGGATGGACGAGACTCGAGTCCACAGTATAGGGACACTAAAGTGATAGTGCAGGTGTTTGTTAGAAAACAAGGGTATTGAGCGTGACCAAGACAAGAAGTCACTTAGATGTCTATCCACTCGTCAGTGACTTGCTTGATGTTGCAGTGGTGTGACTGGTCCTTTGACCTGCGGTGCTTCGGCTACTCACAGTGAGGTTATTGTAGTTTGACTACACATATACATGGTCTCTAGTCATATGGATCCTTGTAGTGTAGATTGGCTGCAGTAGGTTCACTGTAGGAGTAGGGTATGCACTTACGTGGAATCTATCGACCTTGATAGAAGAGGAATGATCTTATGTGATTTATTAGACTGAGTTCTAAGACCTTGGCCAGGACAGTAATATACAGTGGAGAAAGAGTTTTCCACTATCGGACTCAAGTCGAATAAATCTAGACATATGACAGACGATGGGGTTTGACGTGTTATCCATGACCTCCGGTCTGTAGGGATCAACGATAGAAGGACTGTATCATACGATAACTGCACCTAGAAGTTCACTTCTATTCTGCTGGGTAGCCACTACATACTGCTAGGTGTCACTAGTGGATGGTGAGACTCACAGGGATCATCCTGATGGTCGATAATTCCTGGTGAGTTGAGTTGGAATTGTTTCAACTAATTGAAAAGAGTTTTTAATTATATTGTGATAGAGATTGCAATATATCTCACTACCAGTCAGAATAGAACCTATGGGGTCATACACATTAGAAGTATTGACCAATCCGATGGTTGAATTGTGATTAAGAATCACATATGATCAATTAGATTGATAAATGGTTAACCCGCTAAGAGTTAGTCGTTAGAAGAAGGAACAATTGCAATCGGATTGCAATTTAATTTAATTAATTGGACTTGATCACGAGTCCTACTTGGAGTAGGATTTTGGGAGTCCTAATTGAATTAGAATTTCAAATTAAATTAGACTCCTACTTGGGGTAGGATTTATAAAGTCTTAATTGTCTTAGAACTGAAATTTAAACAAGTCCTGATTAGATTAGGATTTTCTTAAGTCCTAATTAATTTCAATTTTAATCTAATTTATTAAATGACTTCTAATTGGATTAGGATTGAAGAGTTCAATAGAGTCATGGTTTAATTAAATCCTAATTAGATCAGGATAAGGAGGAAATTGAAATGGGTGCAAACAAATCCAATTTTGAATAGGATTGGACTCATGCAATAGACCCAAATTAAATCACCCCTTAAATTGCTTAAGTGGCAGATTTAAATGGACTTGAGGGAGGGGCCCACGCCCCTCCCTTTGGGATGTGAGTGGAAGAAAAAGGAGGGGCGTAAGTGTAATAACCCCAATTTTTTTATATAAAAAGGATAGAATAGTTCTTTAAAATTGATATAAGGGGTAAAATTGGAAAGAAACAAAAGATAATGACATAGTTGTAGATGCGTTGAAGTGGTAAGGGTAAAATTGGAAAGGAATCAAAATTTAATGGCATAACAGTAGATATGTTGAAGTGTTAGGGGTAAAATGGAAATTTAATAATATTAAAAAAAGGGTGAATAGTATCTTGATGTGACATGAATCATGGGTTTGAGCTGGCTCACGGAAGTCAAACAGAGAGGAGAGGGGGAGGGTTCTCAGACGACAACAGAGAGGAAAAAAAAGAAGAAGAGGAAAGGAAAGGAAGAAAGAAAGAGGAAGAAAAAGAAGAAAAGGGAAAGGAAGGAGATCCCAGTTGCGTTGCCAGCTGAAGGGAAAAACGTAGATCTCCTTCCCCTCTACGCAAGAACCTCGATTTCCAAAAAGAAAAAGGTAAATATCCATCCCTATCTAGTCTTTTGATGATATTAGGCTATACAAAGGGTGGATGTAGTCTAGAGGGGTCAGATACGGGTTGTAGAGGTGGTTAAAAGAGGTAGAATCGGATTTCAACAATTTTTTTCCGGTATTACGGAAAAACTGTGTCAAAGTCCCAACTTCGGTGAATTATTTAGGGGGCCAAACGGCCTCCGATGATGATGCATGTTATCTCTTTGGAATCCTCTATGAGTGTAGAATGTTAGGTAAAAATTTCATCAAATTTGGAGTCCTGAAAGTGGATCAAAACCGGGATGAAGTAACCCACTATCAGTCCAAGTTACTGTTCATCCAGGTGGAAAATAAGGGATTTCATGCTATAATAGAGTATTAAGCCTAGATCAAGCTAAAAGGGACCTTGTACTCATGCAAGGGAGTTCCTAATACATATAAATGGTAAGTTAATTAATTCAAAAGAAAAAGAAGAAAGAAAAGAAAAGATTTAGAAAACGGGGGAGCTGAATCAATTAAAGTTCCCTATGTTATAATTGGCACGTAGATTATGACCCTTGATACAGGACTAAATGTATTATAAATGCATGTCACAGTTGGGTAAGAAGCTAGGGAACAACAAGAAGAAGTTTTCCACTGCCTACTGTAGATTTTTGGAGGTGTATCGAGGCCGTGCCGGATTGACAGGTGAGTGGAAGTCATGTACTTTGCACTATGAGCATTCGTAATTCATTTTCATAAATGTCGCCAAGTGTGAATTGATTCCACTTGTGCATATTGATAGATATTGTGACTTGATTCCACCTGAGTTTATTGATTGATTGTTGTGGAAAATTTCTCTATGTTTTGTTCTCCATACTTGATTATTCTGTACATGCATTTGAGGGAACACTGAGAGGAATTACGAGGGGTAGATGAGTATTCAAATTGGTTCCAAATTGTGAAATGACTTCTTTTGTAAATTGATTTCATTTTCTCTATTTCAAAGACTTGTGAGTGATAATCTTGATTATACTCTTTTATGAGTAGTTAAATTGGTTCTGAATTGGAAAATGACTTCTTTTGTAAATTGATTCATTTTCTCTATTTCAAAGACTTGTAGAACCCTTCTCAATAGTATATTGAGTTGCATTGCACTCCCTTGGCTCCTTACTCCCAACCTTGATGTTAGTTTATGATTGGATCGTAGTCGAGTGAGCGGTAGTCTTGATTATACTCCTTTTTAGTAGAGTATTGGGAGGGTGCATTATGGCATTTATGCATGGCTTGGCAGTATCTACAGTAGCCTTCTGGATGGGCGGAACCCAGTCCCTTCCTAGGGGGAACACGGCCCTATGCGTAGGATCGGCCGGTCCTGCGACTTATATATGGCCTGCCGCCGGGCAAAGTAAGATCCCGCGAGGTGCCGTTTAGTATATAGATATGAGATATTACTATGGATTTCTGTTCTGGATACTTGCCAGCATTTATATTATCAGTATGGTGTCTTATCCTGCATTTGCTTGTGACAGTAGGAAGTTGTTGCTGGTTCGCCTGGGACGTAAAACCCACCTCCCGACAGCTGTCCAGCATTTACATTATCAGTATGGTGTCTTATCCTGCATATGCATGTGACAGTAGGGAGTTGTTGCTGGTTCGCCTGGGGCGTAAAACCCACCTTCCGACAGCTGTCCAGCATTTGCATTATCAGTATGGTGTCTTATCCTGCATATGCATGTGACAGTAGGAAGTTGTTGCTGGTTCGCCTGGGGCGTAAAATCCACCTCCCGACAGCTGTCTAGTGATGATTTCGCGTATTGACACCTGATTTGCATATTTCAGTGTTATAATCTGTTGAGCATATTCATGATGTACATTCATGTTTATCTGGTTATTCTATATATGCTCCAGATGAGTTGATTGTGATTATGATGATTTACTCAATATTTCTTATGTTGAGTTTTGTACACCCTGTTATTGATGGCTGCTCATATGCTCTTGAGATTTCACTTCGAGCCATGATTATATGTTGTCTCATATGCATAGTACTTTCTACTCCACTCACTGAGTATTCATATACTCACTTCCCAGTTTGGTGTTTTTGATTGCATGGCAGGTATTGTATAAAAAGGAGCAGGATTAGAGATTACCTGCTAGCTGTGCCGCTCCATAGTATAATGTAGATAGAGGTTTATACATTTTGGTGTATTATAAACCTTCTATTGTATATAGTGTATAGTTACAGTTTTAGATTCTGTTGTGGATATGGGTTTGACCATGGATGGAATGGGAACCAGATTGTTATACAGATGAGTTATATGTCTATGATGATGTATTGATATATATTGTCCAGGTTCATTATGTGACAGTATATGATTGCTGCTCTGACAGGTAGTGTTGTTGTATGTATTGAGATAATCCTGACAGATCACTATAGGAAAGGTGATCATTTTGTGCATATATCATGCCAAAATTTTTAAGATTTATTGATGATTGATAGATAATAGGGTTCTACGTAGTGGCTGGTGGCCTTATGCCTACCCACACCCTAGGACCGTCGCGGCAGCCCGCCGGAATGGGGTGGGGGTCGTGACAGTAAGCCCCTCCTTGCTGCCGAAATAAAGAGATAGGGATGAGCTCCTTAAAAATAGGGGCTCATCCTTATCACATATGGAATTAAAAGGAGGAGGGGTTTGGCCCCTCCTCTTATGCTATTTTCTGGTGGTTCATGGCAGCAAGTTTCCCCTCTCATTCCTCTCTTCAGCCGCAAGCAACAAAGGAAAAAGAAGGCTAGGCGTGGCCTCCTTCCTCTCCTTTCTTGGTTCTAACGTGAAGGAAAATTGAAAGGCTGCGGGTCTTCCATTCTTCTTCCATTGAACCTTCCTTCTTCTACCACCTCTCAAGGCAATCAAAAGTTGATTCAAGGGAGAGGACTTCAGCCATCAATAGCCTTCTCTGCAAGGGAGCTAGCACCCCGGGGAGATCCAAAGGCTTCGATCGAATCATTACTTCGTGTGGATACTCGTAAAGACCGGACGCGTGTGCAGCTTCCACTGAACTTTCATCAAATACCACGTGAATCAGATTTGCGGAGACCATCTACCCGCACAAGATGAAGATCTGATCTTCTTAATCATGATTTTAAAATGATTTAATAAGAATTTAATCCTAATCTATCTATAAATGGTTTTAAAATACGTTCATGCGATGAACGGGATATGCACATGTCTTTCCGCTGCATATCTGAAAATTTTTGAATTTTCAGCGGCATGTGATAAATCCTAACAGTGGTATCAGAGCCATGGTTATGTAGATTAAGATTAGAATTAAATTTTTAAAGGTATTTTAGATCTGAAATTTAAGGAATTATGCTTGCTGAAATTTATGTATGCAGAATTTTCAGCTTGCTGATTTTTCTGCATGCTGATTTTTGGATGCTTAGATTAATGATTCTAATGCCTTGATAATGTGATTACAAATGTTTAGAATCAAATCTTGCATGATCAGCAAGTCATTAGATGAAATAATCAATTAAATTATAGATCTAAAAATAATTTTTATGCATGAGATGCGTATGGTGATGATCATGGATGGACCCTTTGAATGTGCTAAAATGTTCTGCAATGTTCTGTGATGCATGTTCAGATGCCTGCGTGCATCTTAAATTCATGTATTAGAGACCTGCATGTCTCATGAAAAGGGTTGTAATTTATTTTTATTTTTATTTAATTTTTAAAGCAATCTGGGATGTAATCTGTGATGTGTGTTGCACGTCGATGGTTGATCGATATGTACATCAACAAGCTCAACATGCGCGGATCGAGATCAAGGGTTGATTGAAGATGGATCAAGGAGTTGATCACAATTGGACCTAAGGAATCAAGATCAAGTCGAGAGTTGAAGACGATCTAACCAATTGACGTGCATGTGCTTGCAAAATGACCCCATCCTGGATCCATGATCATCACCATTATATTTATTTTTGACAAATGCATGGATGTTTAATGTTTATGTCTATGCGGGTAGATTTATATTTGCATGAGATGTGAATACGCGATCGAGTGAGACCTAATTATAAACCTCCCTAATCAGTCGAGGGTGAACCAACATGAGTTAGTCATATTTGATTAATTGATCTAATTGGTGTCTAGGCAAGCCTATAAGGTGGTTACTTAATTAGGACCTAATTCTCCGAGTAAGGGAAACCTCCCACCTGCTTACCTGGCCAATTGTTCGATTACCTTTTATGAAGAACTCAAGTTGCAAACACTAAGACATGATTATGCAATATTAAGTCCATAGGTCTTCCACCGTAGTAGAGCTGCTAAGGTCTTTTCGGTGTTGATTTGTCTCGGCTGGACACAATGGGCAAGTTGCATCGGGGGGTTGGACCTCTCTATTAGACATGAGATGTTGCAGGGTAAAGGTGGGGTTTGGCACCAATAACTGTTAGGTGAGGACCCAATGACGACTTTATTTCTACGGTTATACGATGGGTCTGACTTAACTAAGTAATGGAGCCAATAACTATTAGGTGAGGTCTTCATGACTTAGAGACCAAGTACCACTGCAATTTGCTTGAGAAGCATTGTACAAGAGTTGTACACTCATCAATTTATATGTCACTAATAATTGTTAGGTGAGGCGGCATGTAAATCGGTGAGACCGCAGTACCCACTAGAAACCCTAGTCGCGTAGGATTTTCGTTTCTTCATCAGGGGAGTATGAGAGATTCGAGAAAATAGTGGGAGTGTATTTGTTTTAAAAGTCCCTAGAACAAATTAAGATCAAGTACAAAGTCTAACTAGAATCTTCACTCTCTATATATCACAATGTTAGCTTCAAACCCTTTGACCCGTATTCTTGAGTCCAATCGACTGACCGGAACCAATTAAGAAGACTGGCTGAGAAACCTCAAAATAGTTCTGAGTTGCGAGAAATTAGGGTATGTGCTCGAGAATGACATCCCCATGTTACCATCACGTCCGACCGATGATCAGCGTGAGACATATGAAAAATGGACGGACGATGATATTAGAGTTAAGTGCTACATCATGGCATCCATGACTAATGAACTTCAATGCCAGCATGAGAACATGAAGACTGCTAGGGAAATACTGGCTCACCTGCAAGAGTTGTATGGTGAGCAGAGCCGCACTGCACGCTTTGAAGTATCCAAGAGGATTTTCAAGGCAAAAATACGCGAAAGGCGGTCTGTCCATGATCACTGTCTCTCTATTATCAAGGACCTAGAGGAGCTTGAGAAGCTCGGTATGACCATGCATAAGAAACTGCAGATAGATCTGATCCTGCAATCCCTACCTGATTCATTTGATCAGTTTATAGTAAACTACCATATGAATAAGATTGAATGCACTAAGACTGAACTTTTGAATATGTTGGTAACTGCTGAGGGAGCCTTGAAAGTTTCAAGGGGCTCTATTCTGGCTGCTGAACTAACTTCTAGTTCTAAGAGAAAGTCTACTTCGAAGAAAAAGAAGCCTGTAAAGAAGCAGAAGAAAGACAAGAAGCCTCAGAAGGAAGTTCATAAGAAAAAGGCTAGTGACAAGGAAAAATGTTTCCACTGCAATGTCGACGACCACTGGAAAAGAAACTGCCCTTCATACCTCGAGAGCCTGAAGAACAAAAAGGCAGACACACCTTCTGAAGGTATGTTAGACTTGCTCGTAATTGAAACTAACCTTACGATTTCTTCTACTTCTAGTTGGGTTATAGATTTTGATTGTAGTGCTCATTAGTACACTACTATGCAGGGTTTAAAGGAAAGTAGGAGGCTGGCGGAAGGTGCAGTGACCCTTCGGGTAGGCAACGGGGCAAGAGTTGCTGCTGTAGCTGTGGGCACCTATCCTCTGCGATTACCGTCTGAATTTAGTTTATTGCTTAGAGACTGTTATTATGTCTCTGCTGCTTGCAGAAATTTGATTTCTATTTCATGTTTAGCACAAGATGGTCATATTTTGACATTTGACAAAAACTGCTGTTCTATTTATTTCAGAAATAAATTAGTTGCACGTGGTTTCATGATTGACAGTCTCTATCACTTGCATGTTGATGTGTCTGTGAATGTGTCTGAGCAAGTAGTGAATGCCATAGGATTTAAAAGATCCAGAGATGAGATAAACCAGAAGTATTTGTGGCACATCAGGCTTGGCCATATTGGAGAGGACAAAATGAACAAAATGGAGAAAATGGGCTTCTCAGCCCATTGACTTTCGAGTCATATCCAGTTTGTGAGTCCTGTCTTCAAGAAAAAATGGCTAGATTGCCCTTTGTAGGACATGGGGAGAGGACCACTGAAATACTTACCCTGGTACATACTGATGTGTGTGGCCCATTTGATGTGTTAGCCAGGGATCGTTATTTATACTTCATTACCTTTATCGATGACTATTCATGATATGGGTATGTGTATCTTATGAGATACAAATCCGAGTCTTTTGAAAAGTTCAAAGAATTCAGAAATGAAGTAGAAAAACAGACTGGAAAAACCCTTAAGGTTCTTCGATCAGATCGAGGAGGAGAATACCTTAGTGGAGAATTCCGGGATTATCTCAAGGATAATGGCATAGTCTCACAATGGACGCCTCCAGGTACACCTCAACTCAACGGAGTGTCAGAAAGGAAGAATCAGACTCTATTGGATATGGTCCGATCCATGATGAGCTTCATAGATCTGCTTATGTTTCTTTGGGGAGATGCCTTATTATCCGCAATTTATTTATTGAATAGAGTTTTCTCTAAATCCGTTTCTAAAACACCGTATGAGATATGGCATGGTAAGAGGCCGAGTCTTAGTCATCTCAAGATTTGGGGATGTCCGGCCCACGTCAAACGACAACAGGTGGACAAGTTAGAGCCTAGGACTATAAGTGCTTGTTCATAGGATATCCTAAAGAGTCATTAGGATACAATTTTTACGTCTCAGATGATCACAATGTGTTTGTGAGCCGACATGCCATCTTCTTAAAAAAATAGTTTATCCTTGATGGAGGCAGTGGGAGGAAAATTGAGCTTGAAGAGAAAGTCTCTGAAAAGCAACGAGTAATGGATCCTATAGAACCTATTCACATAGAGCCAGTACACGTTGTACCTAGTCCACCTCGTAGATCAAGTAGGGTCTTCCATCCTCCTGATAGATATTTAGATATATTATTAGAAGATACCGAGGAAATGTTCCTCATGGGAGATAGGGAATATGTACAGGATCCCAATACCTACAACGAGACGATATCAGATATCGATTCCGAGAAATGGCTGGAAGCCATAAAGTCAGAGATAGACTCCATGTATTCCAACCAAGTCTGGACTTTAGTAGATCCACTAGAGGGTATAGTACCTATTGGATGCAAATGGATCTATAAAAGGAAGATAGGTTCGGATGGAAAGGTAGAGACCTATAAGGCAAGGCTAGTGGCGAAAGGGTATAGTCAGCGCGAAGGCATTGACTATCAGGAGACCTTTTTATCTGTAGCCATGCTGAAATCCATTCGAACATTGCTTTCTATTGCAGCATTTCATGATTATGAAATATGGCAGATGGATGTAAAAACTGCTTTCCTGAATGGATATCTTGATGAAGATATTTATATGGAGCAGCCTTGGGTTTCACCTCCAGTGATGGAGATCACAAGGTCTGCAAGCTACAAAGATCCATCTATGGACTGAAGCAAGCATGTCGGAGTTGGAATACTCGTTTCAATGATGCGATCAAATTGTTTAATTTCATCAAAAATGAAGAGGAACCGTGTGTTTACAAGAAGGTTAGTGGGAGTGCTGTCGTGTTCCTCGTACTATATGTGGATGACATCCTCCTGATAAAGAATGATATTCCTATGCTAACCTCGGTCAAGGTCTGGTTATCAAAATAGTTCTCCATGAAAGACCTTGGAGAAGCATCCTATATTTTGGGGATTAAGGTCTATAGAGATAGATCTAAAAGGATGCTTGGCCTATCATAGAAGATGTACATAGAGGAGGTACTGAAGAGGTTCAGTATGGAAAACTCCAAGAGGGGTCTATTACCCCTTAGGCATGGGATTCATCTCTCCAAGAAGATGTGCCCCAACACATCTGAAGAGATTCAACGCATGAGCAGGATTCCTTATGCTTCTACAATAGGAAGTCTCATGTATGCTATGCTGTGTACACGACCTGATATAGCCCTTGCTGTGAGTGTCACTAGCAGATATCAGTCGAATCCAGGCGAAGAGCACTCGACAGTTGTGAAGAACATTCTTAAGTACTTGAGAAGAACTAAAGATTTGTTCTTAGTTTTTGGAGGATCATCGAGTTAAAGGTAGAAGGATATACATATTCAGATTTCATGACTAATATTGATGATAAAAAGTCTACATCTGGATATGTATTCTTGTGCAATGGTGGTACGGTAAATTGGAAGAGTTCCAAACAACCGACCATTGCTGATTCTACCATGGAAGCTGAGTATATTGCCGCCTTTGAAGCTGCAAAGAAAGTCTTCTGGTTCAAGAAATTCATTGCAAAGCTAGATGTAATGCTATCAGATGCCATCACACTCTACTGCGATAATAATGGCGTCATAGCTCTTGCTAAGGAGTTAATATCTCATCAGAAGTCCAAGCACATAGAGCGGCGCTTTCACCTCATACGCGACTACCTCAAAAAGAAATATATCGAGGTGCAGAGAGTAGACTCCGCGGACAACGTGACGGACCCACTCACTAAGCAGTTAAATCAGCAGAAGACTGAAGCCCATCTTGAGAAGATGGGACTTAGATATATGACTGATTGACTTTAGTGCAAGTGGGAGATTGTTAAATGTATGCTCTAGAAGCCAATCTGGCAGACACATTATTAATTCTAGGACATAAATTTGTACTTAACTTTATTATTGAATAATAAATGGGCATCTTTTCATTCATATTGTTTATGTGTCTGTGAATCGTCCAAAGGAATTAATAAGACGATGATACATATTCTTAAGAGTTGAGAATTTGAGCCATGTATCATTGGTGATTAATTTCTAAATTCTCCTGATCAATGGATCATCAAGAGGATGGTGATCGATCCGATCAGTGCACATATCGCTTTCCATATGGATGGACGAGACTCGAGTCTACAGTATAGGGACACTAAAGTGATAGTGCAGGTGTTTGTTAGAAAACAAGGGTACTGAGTGTGACCAAGACAAGAAGTCACTTAGATGTCTATCCACTCGTCAGTGACTTGCTTGATGTTGCAGTGGTGTGACTGGTTCTTTGACCTGCGGTGCTTCGGCTACTCACAGTGAGGTTATTGTAGTTTGACTACACATATACATGGTCTCTAGTCATATGGATCCTTGTAGTGTAGATTGGCTGCAGTAGGTTCACTGTAGGAGTAGGGTATGCACTTACGTAGAATCTATCGACCTTGATAGAAGAGGAATGATCCTATGTGATTTATTAGACTGAGTTCTAAGACCTTGGCCAGGACAGTAATATACAGTGGAGAAAGAGTTTTCCACTATCGGACTCAAGTCGAATAAATCTAGACATATGACAGACGATGGGGTTTGACGTGTTATCCATGACCTTCGGTCTGTAGGGATCCACGATAGAAGGACTGTATCATACGATAACTGCACCTAGAGATTCACTTCTATTCTGCTGGGTAGCAACTACATACTGCTAAGTGTCACTGGTGGATGGTGAGACTCACAGGGATCATCTTGATGGTCGATAATCCCTGGTGAGTTGAGTTGGAATTGTTTCAATCCATTGAAAGGAGTTTTCAATGATATTGTGATAGAGATCGCAATATATCTCACTACCAGTCAGAATAGAACCTATGAGGTCACATACATTAGAAGTATTGACCGATCCGATGGTTGAATTATGATTAAAAATCACATATGATCAATTAGATTGATAAATGGTTAATCCGCTAAGAGTTAGTGGTTAGAAGAAGGAACAATTGCAATCAGATTGCAATTTAATTTAATTAATTGGATTTAATTAATTGGACTTGATCACGAGTCCTACTTGGAGTAGGATTTTGGGAGTCCTAATTGGATTAGGATTTCAAATTAAATTAGAGTCCTACTTAGAGTAGAATTTCTAAAGTCCTAATTATCTTAGGGCTGAAATTTAAACAAGTCCTGATTAGATTAGAATTTTCTTAAATCCTAATTAATTTTGTTGCCCAAGGTGACAAGCCAAGAGGGGGGGGGGGGTGAATTGGTTTCTTTTAAATTTAACTATCTTACTTAAGTCAAATGAATGGTTAGTGAGCTAAAACAAATCACAATACAAACAACACAAAGTATAGTGGTTCGGTGCTCTCCTTAGCACCTACGTCCACTCCCCAAGCGACCCCTTGGGAATTCACTATAATCCCGCGGATTACAGTTGGATTGTTTTCCGGGCTCACAATCCAAAAACCTTTACACTTTGGTTTTCCGGGTTCACCAAAAACCTTTGGTTTTACGGGCTCACCAACGAACCTTTGTTGGTTTTACGGGCTCACCAACGAACCTTTACAATTGGTTTTCCGGGTTCACCAATCAACCTATTCCGTTGGTTTTGCGGGCTAACCAACCAACCTTTACAAGTAGTTTAACAAACCAAGAAAGAAGATTTAAACTCCTAGATGAGCAAATGAAACAATATAAACTACAAAGAAGAGTTTAGAAAGTATTTATCGCTTGAAGTGACTTCTCTCTTCTTTGTCAAGGATGCTTCACTCTTCAAGGGAGGATGGAGCTCTTGATGACTCTTTGAATCTGCTCAACCCCTTTCTTTGATTCTTGAATGAAGCACTTGGATGAAGAAGATTAGGGCACTTTCTCTTTCTTATGTACTCTTTGATATACTTTGGAAAAGTTGTTCTATCTGATGAATAGTGCCACTTTAAATAGTCTCCTACATCCATTGGACAAGCCCCAATGGTTAGAATTCAAAAACTAGCCGTTACTGACTTTTGGAAGGATAAAAAGTACATCTGCAGAACTAGCCGTTATGCTTCAGCCCGTGTTTGGGTCGGCTCAACCTGTCCTTGGGTCGACCCAACTTTCACTTGGGTCGACTCAAACATTCCTTGGGTCGACTCTCTCAGAAACACAGAAACTTTATAATTCAGCCTTCCTTCACTTGGGTCGACCCAACCTTTCTTTGGGTCGACTCAAAGTTCACTTGGGTCGACTCAACTTCTTCTTGGGTCGACCCTAACAGGGTTTCCAGAGAACCTTTTCTGTCTTCTTTTCTGTCTTGCCTTTGGGTCGACCCTCTCAGGGTTTGGGTCGACTCAAGCTTGGGTCGACTCAACTATATCTTGGGTCGACCCTCTCAGTAAATCCAGAGAACCATTTTCTGTCTTGTTTTGAAGGATCTTGATGTTTGGGTCGACTCATGCTTTCCTTGGGTCGACCCAACTCACTGTTCATCTTTGCCATTTTTGCAGAAGTGTGCCAAATGTTTTCTTGATGTGCCGGGGTTGACCCAATCATCCTTTGGGTCGACTCAATCCACACTTTGCTGCATCTCAAGGTTAGATTCATTCAAATGAACAATGAAATATATCTATATCAATTTATACAAAATATACCGAGAGTAATAGACTTATAAATGAAGTATCGATTTAACTTATAACATACTCTAGATAATTGCTTGTTAATCATCAAAATAACACTATCATCCTCAATATCCCCCTTTTTGATGATTACAAAATAAAGAGTATGAGCCTATTGATACTTATCTTAAATTCAGTTTTTGAAAGGGCTTAACTTGCTGAATTTCAGCTTTTCATATATAAGAGTGAAGTCTCCCCCTTTATTATTTAAATGTTGCCAATTTGACTTTTTGAGTTACTCCCCCTTTCATTTATGATTCATTAAAGATGAAACTCCAAAAATTTGAGATAAAACATGAGTTTCAGGTTATGTATCGAGGTGTGAAAGGTGCGTGCCAAATTCTGAAATTATGTGTGCCAAATTCTGAAATTTGATATAAATTTTTGAGTTGATCATTTTCATTGTTGCAAATTGCTCCCCCTTGGATGTATATGCTTTCATATATGATTTTCAATTTGTTTTACAAATTATTTCTCTTTCTTTCTTTACTTCTCCTCTTATTACTCTTTCTTTACTTCTCCCCCTTTTTGTTACTCTATTTACTTTATCTTTACTTCTCCCCTATTACTCTTTCTTTACTTCTCCCCCTTTTTGTTATCATCAAATAGGTACATGGGAAAAGATGCAATAAATAACAAACATTCAAACTTCATTGATCAAAATAGGAACATTTGAGTACATTCATGTCCAAAAACAAAAACAGATACAATGTTCCTTAATCAAAGTTTAAAGATACATGATAAAAGCAAGATACACATGAGAACTAGATATCTAGCCTAGGCTCTAAACAGAAATGCTAAAATCAGCCTAGGGAGAATCTAATGGCTGGGATCTAGTCCTCATCCTCCTAGTGTATGTGGCGAGGGGAGGTCGAGTCTGGTGAGACTGTGTCTGGCGTGGAGCACGACGAGCTGGATGACTCTGTGCCGAAATCTCTGACTCGGCAGCCTGTGGCACAGATGGTCCATGGGTCTCTCTCTCTCTCCGGAGTGCTCCTATCTGTTGCCTCAGATCACTGATCTCAGCAGACATGATGTCCAGTCGGCTCGTCAGCCCATCAGTAATAGTCCTGGCCTGAGCTGACATGATCTCAGTCATCCTACTCCAGAACTCATCCGTATCTCTCGGAGGAACGGATGACGATGGTCCAGCCTCTGAAGGTGCAGCAGGATGATCCATATGCTCCTCATCCTCAGCCTCTGGGGCATCACCCTCTGGTGCCTCACCCTGAATGCCTGCTCCAGTGTTAATCCACTGCCCATTCACTTTCTCATATCCCATGCGTATAAGTGTCCGTGCAGTGTATGTGTCAGTATGAAGCAGACTCTTGGATGCCTCCCCCTCGAAGGATATACCGTGCTGTCGAAAAATCAAAGTGAGTATCATACCATAAGGTAGTGATACTCTAGAGTTGCAGATCACCTTCCTCATCTGTCTCAGTATCATGGCCGGAAGATTTAGGGGAATCCCCTGAATCATACACTCCATCACTGCTAGATCTCGCTCTGTGATGAGATCGAATCTCCCGGTCTTTGGAAATAAAATTCTATTTATTATACTGAGCAGTAATCTCATTTCAGCAGAAAGAGAACTAGCTATTACCTTCTCGGAAAAGTTGAAGTTCTCATTTTTCATGATCAACTGTAGGGCTCTCAGTTTATCTTCTGGCCTTTCCGGAGTGGCTCCTACGCAGGGTAGATGAAGTAGCTCACTCAAGCTCTCCTCGGAAACTCGAACTCGGACTCCTCGAACTTCCGAAACAAGCCCTCCCATACCAGTTTTAAGGAAGGCATAGAACTCTTGAACCAATCCGAGGTAGATCATCACATCTAGGGAGCAAAGATACTCCCAACCTTGCCTTTGGATCCATTTCCTCAACCGAAATCCTTCTTGATCAAAGAACTCGGAATGGATCCTTCTCCCCGTTGTAACCGGTCTCCCCGCAAATCTTGCAAGTATAACTGAGGGGGAAGGAGGAGGAGGTGGCTCCGCACGTGCCGCACGTTGTGGAGACACTGTAGATGGCTCCGTAGGTTGCCTTTCCTCACGTTGAATCCGTGAGACTCTTCCGGATCTCTTGGCTACGACTCTTTTGGGTCCCATTTCTCCAAGATCTTAAGATAATCTACTGTTTGGAGGAGTTTGGAGGAGTTTGGAGAGTGGGGATTAGAGTATTCAGAAGAGGACAAGGGCAAACAGTGCCTTAACTTTGCTCTCGGGTCTCCCTTTTAACAGTGGGGTCCCGACGTTGGGTCGACTCAAGAATTTTCTTGGGTCGACTCAACGTTGGGTCGACCCTATTCTGGGTTGGGTCGACCCAAGTGCAGAATTTTTCTTTTCTCTTCCTTTTTGCTTCTAAAAATTTTTCTTGCTTCCAATCCTTATAAATTCTTTCTGGGACAATGATACATGAGTAAGGAATCTATAGATAACAAGTTTGACTCATGTTTCATGGGTTTTTAGAAATTGGAGGAATGTATCATGAGACTACTAGCTCTCTTTTATATTTCTTCAATAAAAAGGATCACATATGCCTAATTCCCTCCTTAGCATGCAGAATCTATCTTCACTCAATGGTTTTGTAAATATGTCGGCTAATTGTTTTTCAGTGCATATATGCTCAATACATATGTTTCCATTTTGCACATGATCCCTAATAAAATGATACCTTATTTCTATGTGTTTGGCTTTAGAATGCTGAACTGGATTTTTAGTAAGATTGATGGCACTAGTATTATCACATTTAATAGGAATATTATCTAGCTTAACTCCATAGTCCTCTAGTTGTTGCTTAAGCCATAATACTTGAGCACAACAACTACCAGCAGCTATATATTCAGCTTCAGCTGTGGACAGTGCCACTGAATTCTGCTTTTTGCTAAACCATGATACTAAGTTATTTCCTAATAATTGACATGTGCCACTTGTGCTCTTCCTATCTAATTTGCATCCGGCAAAATCAGCATCTGAATATGCAAGCAAATCTAGACAGGAGTCTCTTGAGTACCATAATCCTATATTGGTAGTTCCTCTTAAATATCTAAGGATTCTTTTAACAGCAATTAAATGTGACTCCTTAGGATCCGATTGGTATCTAGCACATATTCCTACACTAAATACGATGTCGGGTCTACTAGCAGTAAGGTAGAGCAAGGATCCAATTAGTCCTCTATAGAGCTTAATATCAATACTCTTCCCTTTTTCATCTTTGTCTAGCTTACTAGTAGGATTCATTGGAGTGCCTACTTCCTTATGATTTTCATTCCCAAACTTCTTTAGTATTTCCTTTGTATACTTAGTTTGATGAATGAAAATGCCTTCTTTAGTTTGTTTGATTTGTAATCCTAGAAAGAAGCTTAGTTCTCCCATCAAACTCATTTCAAATTCTCCATGCATTAAATCAGCAAATTCTTTGCAAAGAGTATCATTTGTGGCACCAAAAATTATGTCATCTACATATATTTGTACCACTAATAGATTTTTGTCCTTTCTTTTGAGAAATAGAGTTTTATCTACATTTCCTCTACTAAAGTTATTATTAAGCAGAAATTTGCTTAATCGATCATACCAAGCCCTAGGTGCTTGCTTTAATCCATATAATGCCTTATGTAGTTTAAACACATGATTTGGCAATTCATGATTCTCAAAACCTGGAGGTTGTTCTACATATACTTCCTCCTCAATAAAACCATTTAAGAATGCACTCTTCACATCCATTTGATATAATTTGAAATCCATGAAACATGCAAATGCTAGAAGTAATCTAATAGCCTCTAATCTAGCTACAGGAGCAAATGTTTCATCAAAGTCTATTCCTTCTTCTTGATTGTATCCCTTAGCTACAAGTCTAGCCTTATTTCTTATGACTAATCCATTTTCATCTAATTTATTTCTAAATATCCATTTTGTTCCAATTACTGAGTTATGCTTTGGTCTTTCAGTTAATGTCCATACATTACTTCTTTTAAATTGATTCAATTCTTCTTGCATGGCATTTATCCAATTAGTATCTTTTTCAGCTTCTTCATAAGTCTTAGATTCTAATTGTGAAACAAAAGCAAGATAATCATTTAAATTTCTAAGAGATGATCGAGTTCTTACCCCTTGAGATGGATCACCAATGATTAAGTCTTTAGGGTGTCCATATGCATACCTCCATTCCTTTGGCAAGTTTTGGGATTGTGGTGGCACGCAATCATCTCCCTTATCTTGATTTGGCACGTCATCAATATTCAATTTTTCAAAGTCGATAATTTCTGTATCATCATCAACAATATTTTCTTTCCTAGCAGACTCACTATCAGACTCATCAAATATAATATTGACTGACTCTTCCACTACTAAAGTTCTTTTATTGAATACTCTGTATGCCCTGCTAGATGTGGAGTATCCTAAGAAGATACCTTCATCTGACTTGGCATCAAATTTACTTAGATCCTCCTTGCCATTGTTTAAGATGAAACATCTACATCCAAATACTTTAAGATATTTAGCAGTTGGTTTCTTATTCTTCCAAAGTTCATAAGGAGTTTTCTTGGTTATTGGTCGTATTAAAACTCGATTTAGAATATGGCAAGCAGTGCTTATAGCTTCAGCCCAAAAGTACTTTGGAAGATTTGACTCACACAACATTGTGCGTGCCATTTCTGCCAATGTCCTATTTTTTCTTTCAACAACCCCATTTTGTTGAGGCGTTCTAGGTGCTGAAAATTGATGTGATATACCATTTTTAGTACAAAATTCTTCAAAGTGTTGATTTTCAAATTCAGTACCATGATCACTTCGAATTGCTACTAAGGTGAGTTTCTTTTCATTTATGATATTATTATATAGTTTCAAGAATTCTGAAAATGCTTCATTCTTATGTGCCAAAAATGAAACCCATGTATATCTTGAAAAATCATCAACAATAACTAGTCCATACTTCTTTCCTCCTAGACTTGCAGTTCTAGTAGGTCCAAATAAATCCATGTGTATGAGTTCAAATGGTCTAGTTGTTGATACTATATTCTTTGATTTGAAAGATGATTTAGTTTGTTTTCCCAATGAACATGGTCCACAGATTTTGTCCTTTTCAAAGATCAATTTTGGCACATCTTTTATTAATTCCTTCTTGACTAGTTTTGATATTAATTCCATACTAGCATGTCCTAGTCTTCGATGCCAAAGCCAACTAGTTTCATTTTTCTTTTCTTCATTAGTAATTAAGCATAATCCATTTTTCTTGCCTAACTCATGAAGATCTACTAAGTAAATATTTCTTTGCCTTTGTCCTACAAGTACAATGCTATCATCTTTAGGATTTGTGATTATGCATACAGATGTTTCAAACGTGACTTTAAACCCTTTATCACAAAATTGACTTATGCTAAGAAGGTTATGTTTCAAACCCTTAACTAATAAGACATTTTCTATAAAAATAGATGGAGTAATGAAAATTTTACCCTTTCCAATGATATGCCCTTTACCATTGTCTCCATAGGTTACTACTCCACCCTTCTTTGATTCCAAGGTGACAAATTGATCTACGTCACCGGTCATGTGTCTTGAACAGCCGCTATCTAGATATCATCGTTTTTCCACTTTATCAGCTGTAAGACACACCTGCAATCAAGATCAAGAAGAAACTTTAGGTACCCAAACTAAGTTGGGTCCTTTAGGGTTAGTACTCCATGTTCCTTTTGGAACCCAAACTTTCTTGAATTTAATCTTTTGATTATTACTTAATTTGTTTTGACTGGACTTTCTATAGTTACATTCATATGCTCTATGTCCTAACTTATTGCAGCAATAACAAGTAATATTTTCACTTTTAGCTTTTACAAAAATGTTCTTTAAGAATTTTTGTTTCCTATTTGTTTTATAACCTAAACCAGCCTTATCATATACAGCTTTTTGACTATCAAGAATCATATTTAATTTGGTAGAACTAAGTGTAAATTTATCTACCAAGGACTTATATTTTTTAGCATCTTCTTTTAGCTTGATATTTTCAGCAATTAGATTCTTGGTTTCATTTGTAAGTTTCCTACTTAATGTTTCACAGTTATGAGACAGTTTTAACTTATCTTTGATAAGAGATTGATTTTCTTCTTTTAGAACTTTATTTTTATTAATTAGTTTCTTATGTTCTTCCATGAGTTCTAAGAATGCATCATGTAATTCATCAACAGTAAAATCACAGTCAAGTTCAGAATCTACCTCATCGTCATTGGCCATATGACACATTTGGGCCGTCTCTTGATGATCTTCCTTCTCCGAACTTGATTCCTCACTTTCACTCCATTCAGCCATGAAGTTCTTCTTTTTCAGTTTTCTTGCCATCCATTTCAAATCTGGGCAATCTATCTTATAATGCCCGGGTTTGTTACACTCATAGCAAATGGGAGTTTCTTTTTCCTTTTCTTTGTCCTTACTCTTTTCTTTGCTTGAGTTACCTTTGATGAAGGGTTTCTTTTTATAGAATCTATTCTTACCTCTCATAAATTTTCTGAATTTTCTTCCAAGCATAGCCATCCCTTCTTCATCAATTTCTTCATCATCATCTGAATCTTCCGATTCAGTTTGTTGTTTAGGGGTGGTAGTCTTTAGGGCAATGGACTTTCTTCTCTTGACCTCATCTTCTGAATTTTGCCTCATTGTCAACTCATGGGTCATGAGTGATCTTAGAAGCTCCTCTAATTGCAGTGTGTTGAGGTCCTTAGCTTCTTGAATTGCGGTTACCTTGGCCTCCCAAATTCTTGGTAGAGACCTGAGAATTTTTCGCACCAAATCAGAGTTAGAGTAAGACTTTCCTAAACTCTTAAGCCCATTTATAATGTCAGTAAAACGAGTAAACATATCAGTTATGGACTCAGTAGATTCCATTTTAAACAATTCATACTTGTGTACTAATATGTTTATCTTTGACTCTTTAACTTGATTGGTCCCTTCATGGGTGACCTCAAGTTTGTCCCAAATTTCTTTAGCAGTAGTGCAAGTAGATATTCTATTAAATTCACTTACATCTAATGAGCAGTAAAGTACATTTATAGCTTTTGCATTTAACTGTGCTAATCTTCTATCACTTTCATTCCAATCCATTTCTGGTTTGGGTATGATAGTGCCCTCTATATTAAGTGTGGGTGTGTGAGGTCCTCTAGTGATGATGTACCATAGTTCATAATCGGAAGCTTGAATGAATATCCTCATCCTAGCTTTCCAATATGTGTAGTTTGTGCCATTAAATAGAGGTGGTCTATTTGTGGATTGCCCCTCACTCATAGTACATTCCACTTGGGTTGTCATGATCTTTAACTCTTGATTGTGAGATCAATGAGTACTATTAGAGCACCTTGCTCTGATACCACTTGTTGCCCAAGGTGACAAGCCAAGCGGGGGGGGGGGGGGGGGGGTGAATTGGTTTCTTTTAAATTTAACTATCTTACTTAAGTCAAATGAATGGTTAGTGAGCTAAAACAAATCACAATACAAACAACACAAAGTATAGTGGTTCGGTGCTCTCCTTAGCACCTACGTCCACTCCCCAAGCGATCCCTTGGGAATTCACTATAATCCCGCGGATTACAGTTGGATTGTTTTCCGGGCTCACAATCCAAAAACCTTTACACTTTGGTTTTCCGGGTTCACCAAAAACCTTTGTTGGTTTTACGGGCTCACCAACGAACCTTTGTTGGTTTTACGGGCTCACCAACGAACCTTTACATTTGGTTTTTCGGGTTCACCAATCAACCTATTCCGTTGGTTTTGCGGGCTAACCAACCAACCTTTACAAGTAGTTTAACAAACCAAGAAAGAAGATTTAAACTCCTAGATGAGCAAATGAAACAATATAAACTACAAAGAAGAGTTTAGAAAGTATTTATCGCTTGAAGTGACTTCTCTCTTCTTTGTCAAGGATGCTTCACTCTTCAAGGGAGGATGGAGCTCTTGATGACTCTTTGAATCTGCTCAACCCCTTTCTTTGATTCTTGAATGAAGCACTTGGATGAAGAAGATTAGGGCACTTTCTCTTTCTTGTGTACTCTTTGATATACTTTGGAAAAGTTGTTCTATCTGATGAATAGTGCCACTTTAAATAGTCTCCTACATCCATTGGACAAGCCCCAATGGTTAGAATTCAAAAACTAGCCGTTACTGACTTTTGGAAGGACAAAAAGTACATCTGCAGAACTAGCCGTTATGCTTCAGCCCGTGTTTGGGTTGGCTCAACCTGTCCTTGGGTCGACCCAACTTTCACTTGGGTCGACTCAAACATTCCTTGGGTCGACCCTCTCAGAAACACAGAAACTTTATAATTCAGCCTTCCTTCACTTGGGTCGACCCAACCTTTCTTTGGGTCGACTCAAAGTTCACTTGGGTCGACTCAACTTCTTCTTGGGTCGACCCTAACAGGGTTTCCAGAGAACCTTTTCTGTCTTCTTTTCTGTCTTGCCTTTGGGTCGACCCTCTCAGGGTTTGGGTCGACTCAAGCTTGGGTCGACTCAACTATATCTTGGGTCGACCCTCTCAGTAAATCCAGAGAACCATTTTCTGTCTTGTTTTGAAAGATCTTGATGTTTGGGTCGACTCATGCTTTCCTTGGGTCGACCCAACTCACTGTTCATCTTTGCCATTTTTGCAGAAGTGTGCCAAATATTTTCTGGTCGACCCAATCATCCTTTGGGTCGACTCAATCCACACTTTGCTGCATCTCAAGGTTAGATTCATTCAAATGAACAATGAAATGTATCCATATCAATTTATACAAAATATATTGAGAGTAATAGACTTATAAATGAAGTATCGATTTAACTTATAACATACTCTAGATAATTGCTTGTTAATCATCAAAATAACACTATCATCCTCAAATTTCAATTTTAATCTAATTAATTAAATGACTCCTAATTGGATTAGGATTGAAGAGTTCAATAGAGTCCTGGTTCAATTAAATCCTAATTAGATTAGGATAAGGAGGAAAATGAAATGGGTGCAAACAAATTCTATTTTGAATATGATTGGACTCATGCAATAGACCCAAATTAAATCACCCCTTAAATTGGTTAAGTGGCAGATTTAAATGGACTTGAGGGAGGGGCCCATGCCCCTCCCTTTGGGATGTGCGTGGAAGAAAAAGGAGGGGCATATGCCCCTCCTTGCTGCCGAAATAAAGAGATAGGGATGAGCTCCTTAAAAACAGGAGCTCATCCTTATCACAAATGGAATTAAAAGGAGGAGGGGTTTGGCCCCTCCTCTTATGCTTTCTGGTGATTCACGGCAGCAAGTTCCCCCTCTCATTCTTCTCTTCAGCCGCAAGCAACAAAGGAAAAAGAAGGCTAGGCGTGGCCTCCTTCCTCTCCTTTCTTGGTTCTAACGTGAAGGAAAATTGAAAGGCTGCGGGTCTTCCATTCTTCTTCCATTGAACCTTCCTTCTTCTACCACCTCTCAAGGCAATCAAAAGTTGATTCAAGGGAGAGGACTTCAGCCATCAATAGCCTTCTCTGCAAGGGAGCTAGCTGAAAGTGAATCCTAGGTTCTTCGGTGTTAAGCATGCTGATTTTTTTTTTTTTTCAAAACCATGGCTGAACCTGATCGGGTTGCCTACGTACCCCTTCATAAGGGGGATCAAGCCATACGTAGTTCTTTTTAAGTTTTAAAATACAGCGGAAAAATCGAATCAAACAATTTAATTCATGCATGCTTACAAGATCAAATCTAGAAATCAGCACCTTAAGAACACATAGGATTATGCCGGAATCGTTTAAACAATTATGCTAAAACTTTCATGCATGATTAACTATTAGATCTGAAACTTAAGAACTCTATTCCGATTAATCTCCGAATATCCATCGAATGGATTCTGGAGATAACTCCGTGAGGAGCCCCAAAGGAGGGTAAAACCTCGGAGAATCAGACCTAGACCCTGACTCCAAAATAAAATATTGATGTGGGATTAATACCTTTTATGATGGAAGAAACTTATGGATCTGATCCTTGACTTCGCAGCCACGCACACGAATGGCCTCTATGAGAAGTACACGCGAAGCCCTAGGTAGATCGTCTTCCGCGGGAGTGCTAGTTCGCGCAGGAACGCAGCAATGGCTGAAGCTTTCTCCTTCTAAACACTCAACCTTTGATTGTTCTTCAAGGAGATGGAGGATGGATGTGAGGAAGAAGGAGAAGAAGGGATGGAGGCCCTCAGGAAATTTTTTCAGAATTTTTTGAAACCTCTAAATATGGTATATCTTGAACCCAAGGCATGGGGGTCTTTTATAGCCAAAAGATTCTCCCACGTATCTAGAGATGGGCACTGGGCCGGGCCGCCCACGGCCCGGCACGGCACGGCACGAAGCGGGCCGTGCCTGGCACGGCCCGCCAGCTACAGTGCCGGGCCGTGCCTGGCACGGCCCCTTTGATAGGGCCGTGCTGGGCTAGAGGGTCCTGGCCAGCGGGCCGTGCCAGGCATGGCCCGCTTCGGGCCTGGGCCGGCACGGCCCGGTCTAGGCCCGCGGGCCAAGCACGGCACGGCCCGCGGGCCAGCACGGCACGGCCCATAAGGGCCTGGGCCGGGCTGGCACGCGAGCCTGGCACGGTCCGGGCCTGGGCCCGGCTCGGCCCGATAAAAATTAATGCTTCATAAATTTTTTTAATAAATTAATAAATATTGAACACTAAGAAATCTTGATTTATGAATATAAAGCCACCTTAATGGTGGGGGGTTTGGCATAGACCCCTACCAGTTTATTAATTTAAATCAAAATGGTACATGAAGGGAGGTTTGGACCTTGGTCTGACCTCTAGAATACAATAAGAAACTAAGAAAGGGCCAAGGTTTGGACATTGGTCTGACCTCCAGAATACAATAAAAATGTACAATTATAAAAAATTAAGAAATCTTACTAATCATCAGTGATTCAGTGAATCAGTATTCACTCTTCAGTCTTCAGTCTTCAGTCTTCACTCTTCAGTAGTGTTTGTATCATCATCATCAGAGGATGTTGTATTATGTCCACCTTTATCTTGAAGTCTTGCCTCAGCATCCAGCCAATCCTTGAAGCAGAGAAGCATCTCCACCGTTTCGCCCGTCATCCTACTTCTCTTTTCGTCAAGAACACGCCGACCTGCACTAAAAGCGGATTCCGATGCTACCGTGGACATCGGCACAGCTAAAATATCGCGTGCAATTGCAGACATAACAGGATATTGATTTCTAACACTCTTCCACCAAGATAATACATCTAGATTCTCTATTTGATTTTCATCATATGCAGAATGAAGATCATTTCGTAAATAAAATTCTAGTTCACTACTTAAAGATGAAGAAGATGAAGAGGAACTTGAAGCATGTGTGTGTCTTCTCTGTGCAATGAATGAAAAAATAGATGACGAACGAGAACTACTAGAAGGAGGAATAGAGGTTTGTATTTGTGTTCTAGATCCACGAATTTTTTCATCATATATAGCATAAATATCATAAAGAAGTTGTCTTACCTCATCTTTAGCAGATTCAGCATCTTGATTCATATTTTCAGAGTATGCATCAAGTAAAATTAGCACGCCATTTAATTTAACTCTAGGATCAAATACAGCAGCTAAGTTATGCATAGGACATATCCTGTCCCAATACTCATTCCATTTAGATTCCATTAATTCAATAATAGGCATTAAAACATCATCATATCTATGTTCTACAAATTTTTGACTAATTATATATGCTTGTTGTAAAAATGAACATGAAGTAGGGTAATAAATACCAGAAAGAACATTGGTAGCATTATAAAAACTAAGCAAAAAATCTTCCAAAATTTTTCCTTTATTCCAATCAGTTTCAGTCAATGTAAATCCTAATCCACGATTATTAATATATGCACTTAATAAATTTTTATATGGGTATGCATCATGTATCATGCTATATGTGGAGTTCCAACGAGTAATTACATCAAGTTTAAATTTTTTAAAACGTTTACCATGATTTATGCATAATTCCTTAAATTCTTGAAGTCTTGATCTAGAAGCATGAATAAAAGAAACTGCATTTCTAATTTTTGAAATCACATCTTGAATCATGCCCATGCCAGCTTGAACAGAAAGATTTAAGATATGACATGCACATCTAATATGCAGTAAATTTCCATCTAATATGGGATGCAATGAGTCTTTTAATAATACAACAGCAGAATTATTATTAGATGCATTATCAAAAGTAATAGACATAATTTTTTCATTAATATTATATGAACATGCAGTTTGATAAATTATATTTAAAATTTGTTGCCCAGAATGTGGAAAATCAAAAGCACGAAAAGCAAGAATACGTTTATTTAATTGCCAATCATTATCAATATAATGAGCAGTAATGGCAATAAAAGAATTACTACCTACAGATGCTGACCAAATATCAGAAGTTAATGAAATTTTTACATTTAAAGTAGAAAGTGTTTCAATTAAATTTTGTTTCATTGCTAAAAAATTGGTCATAGCTACTCTTCTAAATGTACGCCTACTAGTTCTTTTGTAAGCAGGTTGTAGGTTTAATTGAACATATTCTTCAAAATTAAAAGATTCACATAAACTAAAAGGTAATTCATCCTTAACTATCCATTTTACAAGTGCTTTTCTTTAATTTTCATGATTATATGCAAAATTACCTACAAGTAATCCCCCTTGTATATTAAGGGTACTTTGAGTTTGAGCATGAGAATCATGCATCCTATGACTCTCTTGATGTCTTTTTAAATGCCCTGTTCCCCCACTACTACTACAACTATAAAGTTTGGCACATTTTTTACATCTAGCTTTCCAGACTCCCTCAACCATAACTCTATCAAATTCATTCCATACAGTACTAGTCCTCTTACGAGAAGAGGTTTGACCTTCACTCGGTTCACCAGTTCTAGAGGAACTAGGAACAGGGGGTTGGGGATTAGTTTCTTCTCCCTCAGAAACAGGAATGCCAAACTGACTTTCCTCAAAAGATGACATATCTATGATTAATTCAAAAAATAAAAACTAACCGCAAGGAGGAATTGAGTAGAGGGTCGGAGGGCAGAGGCAGAGCCGAGATTCCGAGCTTCCTCTTGTGCTCTCAACAGAAGCGACCTTCTCTTCTCAACAGGAACCTCCTCTTGTGTAGCACTTGAACAAACTAAAAATTAAATTGCTAGAAGAGCACTTTAGAAGAGAGAAATAATAGCAGTAGAGAAGGAAAGAATGAGAGGTTTGGTGTGGTGAGAATGAGGGAGGAATGGGCTATTTATAGAAGCCCAAAAATTTTTTTTCCCCAAAATACCCCTCAATTCAGCCGTTATTGGACTGTTGGGAGGGGTAAAAGCGTCTTTTTCCCGAAAATAGCCGTTGGAAACGGCTATTTTCCTCCCCCTCTCCAGACGGGCCGTGCCAGGCACGGCCCGTCTGGAGCCGTTACGGGCCGTGCCGGCACGGCCCGTTCGGAGTCGTTGCGGGCCGCCCGTTTGCGCCCGTTACGGGCCGTGCCTGGCACGGCCCGTGTCGTGCCGTGCCCGGCCCGGCCCACCAATAGAGGGGCCTGGGGCCGGGCCGGGCTGCAGTTCCGTGCTGGACGGGCCGTGCCAGGCACGGCCCGCTTCGTAAGCGGGCCGTGCCAGGCACGGCCCGTTTAGTCTTTGGGCCCGGGGGGCCTGGGCCGGGCCGGCCCGGCACGGCCCGTTGCCCAACTCTACACGTATCACACCTAATTTAGCCAACTAATTTGGCTGATAAAATTCCCAAAAAATTCTGGTGGTTTGACAGAAGAGGAGATAAACATATCCAAATTTCGTGCATTTTGGATCCCTAAAAGATAGGAATTCATGCATCCAAAGTTTAGCCGCAGACCACCCTATTTCATGCACCATGCAATCCCTACAACTTAGGAAATTTATCTAAATCTTTCTAGAAAGATTTAAGGCGCCATTTTTATAGAAATTATAGCCCCACGCCTCCTCTCTTCTCACGCCAATTTTTGGCCAAAAATAAAGAGGATAGGCGTAGAAAATATTGGGAATAAATTAAGGTGTCATTCTTCTCCAAGAAGATAAGGATGGGTTCCTAAAATTTAGGGATTCTTCTCCTTATCCAATTCTGATTATTTGGACTCATAATCCTCATCAAATAAGGTCTTCTAATTGATTTGGATCAAGCCCAATCCAATTGGGTCAAGTCCCATCAATTGGGTCAAGCTCAATCTACTAGGGTTGAACCCAATCCAATTGGGTCAAACCCTGATGCAGCCCAAATTGAATCCTATTCAATTTGGCTCAACCTAAGCTTAATTACTCAATCAAATTGAGTTCATTAGCAATCTAATTGCTAATTAATCCTCAAATAATTCAATAATTATTTTAATGCAACTTTTGCTTAGGATAATTTGTCAATCGAATTGACCAAATTACCCCTGAATGATTCTTAATCATCAATCAACCATTTGATCAACCTAGAAACTTCTATGCGTGTGACCTCATAGGTTCGAACCTAAGCCGGTAGTATAGGAACGTCTTCCTATACTAATCGATGTGACCATCTAGCAATGGTACCCGATGCCCGGATAGGCCGAATATATGCGAAGCAAATATTCTGGAACCCTGGACTATGGTTACTGTATAATTCAATCCCTTTGACTCCTAATGCCAGGATGACTTAGAGCTCACTGTCAACCCTATAATTAGTACATCCATTATGTGATTAACTTTAGATATCCCGTGACTCCTCACTGAGATTATCCTGGCCAAGGTTTTGCTAAATTAATCACAAGACATTATCTCCTGTTTGCAGGAGGGGTCAATTCCATCTCGACTCACAACTGACTATGCAAGTACTTGACTGCACCCAGTGACCTTCCGTCACTGAATTAGAAATTCAGGTAGTCCGGTACCAAAGTACAGCGTGTTGCTTGCTAGTCACAGGTTGCGATCTCAGGTCAGAGGGCCAAACTTATACCCATATCCACTCGGAACATCTCTCGACAGTAGAGCGTTCCGGAATTGGTCACGTTCAGTGAAATGTACTCCTACACTTCACATGTATAGCATACCAGTGTCTCCACACTCCTTGGTTAAGAGGACAACCAACGTATATGTCACACAACGACCTAATCTCGATAATGTTGTCGTCCTAGTAACAACATATCATTTGGTCGCGAACAAGTTTAAGGACTCAAAGATAAATCCTCCTTTATCATAACATAAGTCCTAAGGACTTCATCATATAAGAGTTCATTTGAAGATGAAATGATGAATAATGCCAAATAATACTTTATTAATTTATCAATTCATTTACAAAATTTAATCATCAATATGCTGACGATTGACATTTAGGATACAATTCCCAACAACTCCCACTTAGCCTAAAGCCAATCGGCACAGTATCTAATACCCATCTTCGACTTGTGTTCGTTGAACTCTTTGATGCCGAGGACTTTAGTAAATGGGTCAGCCAGATTTTCTTTTGTGTCAATCTTCTGAAGATCAATATCACCTCGTTCTATAATCTCTCGAACCAGGTGATAGCGTCGCAGAATATGCTTGGTCCGCTGATGTGCTTTAGGTTCCTTTGCCTGAGCTATGGCTCCAGTGTTATCACAAAATATAGGAACTGGACCATCAATTGAAGGTGCCACTCCCAGCTCGGTGATGAACTTGCGCAACCATACGGCTTCCTTGGCTGCATCAGATGCTGCGATGTATTCTGCTTCACATGTAGAATCTGCCACTGTATGCTGCTTGGAACTCTTCCAGCAGATGGCCCCACCCTTAAGAGTGAAGATATATCCCGACACGCTCTTGCTATCATCTTGATCTGACTGAAAACTTGAATCGGTATATCCCTCAAGTTTTAAGTCAGAATCACCGTAGACAAGCCACTGATTTTTAGTATTTCTCAAATACTTAAGGATGGTTTTTACAACCTTCCAGTGGTTGCTACCTGGATCAGACTGGTATCGACTCACTACTCCTAGTGAGTATGCCACGTCTGGTCTAGTACATGTCATGGCATACATTATAGATCCCACTGTCGAAGCATATGGAATTCTATCCATACTCCCTTTTTCTTGAGAGGTTGTCGGACAATCCCTTTTAGAGAGGTTAATTCCATGGCCCATTGAAAGATAGCCTTTCTTGGAATTAATCATACTGAACCTTTTCAGTATAGTATCAATGTATGTGGATTGGGATAATCCAAGCAATCTTCTAGATCTATCTCTATAGATCTTCATCCCTAGGATGTAAGATGCTTCTCCCAAATCCTTCATGGCAAATTGAGATGATAGCCAAACCTTTATTCCTTGTAATGTAGGAATGTCATTCCCGATTAAAAGAATGTCATCCACATACAAAACAAGAAATATAATAACTGAACCATTTACCCATTTATAAATGCAAGGTTCTTCTTCATTCTTAATGAAGCCATATGATTTGATCACCTTATCAAATCGTATGTTCCAACTCCGTGAAGCTTGCTTTAATCCATAAATGGATTTTTGAAGCTTGCACACCTTAGACTCATCTGCAGATATAAAACCTTCAGGTTGCATCATATACACCTCCTCTTCTAAATCTCCATTTAGAAAAGCGGTTTTAACATCCATTTGCCAGATCTCATAATCTAAGTGTGCTGCTATCGCAAGCATAATCCGAATGGATTTGAGCATTGCCATAGGAGAAAACGTCTCGTCATAGTCAATACCATAACGTTGACGATATCCCTTGGCAACCAGACGGGCTTTATAGGTCTCTACTTTTCGGTCTGCGCCCCGTTTTCTTTTGAAAATCCACTTACACCCTATGGGTTTAATCCCTTCGGGTGGGTCAACTAATGTCCATACATCATTGACCTTCATGGATTCCATTTCGGATTGCATGGCTCCAAGCCATGCATCAGAGTCATGCCTCTGCATAGCATCCATATAGGTGATCGGATCCTCATCGTTTTCATCAAGTTCGACAGGATCCCCGTCCTGGACCAAGAAACCGTAGTATCTGTCCGGCTGACGTGGTACTCTACCTGATCGCCTTAATGGTGCATCTAAGATGGGTTCTGGATCTGATCTAATCAAATCCGACTCAACTAGTTCAGTAGATGGTGTCGGATCTTCTACATGTTGAACTTCCCTAAGCTCAACATTAGAGCTTTTAGTTCCTTCACTAAGGAATTCTTTCTCTAAGAAAACAGCTCTATTGCTTACGAATAACTTTTGTTCTTTAGCAAAGTAGAAGTAATATCCTTTAGTTTCTTTAGGATAACCAACAAAGAAACATTTGTCAGACTTGGGTTCAAGTTTGTCTGTCTTCAAACGTTTGACGTACGCTGGACACCCCCAAACCTTAAGATGAGAGAGCATCGGCTTACGTCCAGTCCACATTTCATGTGGTGTTTTATTTACAGACTTACTTGGAACCTTATTTAGAATGTAGCAGGCTGACTCAAGAGCATATCCCCAAAAGGATATGGGCAGATCAGCAAACCCCATCATGGATCGAACCATGTCTAACAGAGTTCGATTTCTCCTTTCTGATACACCGTTATACTGTGGTGTACCAGGAGGAGTCCATTGAGAGAGAATCCCATTTTCTCCTAGATATGTCAAAAACTCACTGATGAGATATTCACCTCCTCGATCTGATCGAAGAGTTTTAATACTCTTTTCAATTTGTTTTTCTACTTCATTACGATATAATTTGAACATTTCAAATGATTCAGATTTATGTCTCATTAAATAGATATAACCATACCTTGAAAGGTCGTCTGTAAACGTAATGAAATATGAATATCCACCTCTAGCATCTGTGCTCATTGGCCCACATACATCAGAATGTACAAGGGTCAATAAATCACTGGCTCGTTCACCTTTTCCGGTAAAAGGTGATTTGGTCATTTTACCAAGAAGACATGATTCACAGGTTGTCAATGATTCACAATCATTAACATCAAGGATTCCTTCTTTACTTAACCTGTTCATCCTGTTCTTGTTAATATGTCCTAGCCTATGATGCCAAAGGTAGACATCCGTGACATTATCTATTTTAGGGCGCTTATTGGACTTGTACATTACATGAACAGGCTGTGACAAAATGTAAATGCCATTACTCAGAGTTCCATTCATTACAGCAGCACCATTCCAAATGATATTGCAATAATCCTTTTTTATTGATATTTCATAACCATTTTTGGCCAAAAGGCCTACAGAAATGACATTCAATAAAAAATTTGGACAATAGTGACAATCACTAAGGACATTTACATGAGAGCTAAATTCAAGTTTAAGAATTTCTAAAGCTAGAACTGGAACTGATCTTCCATCTCCAACATTCAGGAACCTTTCTCCTTCTTCAAACCTCTCACTGACTTGTAGCCCCTGCAACGAATTGCAAATATTAAAAGGACTACCGGTATCCAATACCCAGGTCGAATTATCATAAATAGAAAAATTGCAAGGTGTTATCATATAAGTACCTTGATTGGCAACTGATTGCCCACTTTTCTTAAGCCGGTTCGGATCGAGAGATGCAATGTAAAGAGGACAGTTCCTCTTCCAATGTCCTTGCTTCTTGCAGAAGAAGCACTCCGCCTTGCTCTGATCAGCCTTTTTATTCTTTTTCTGACTAGGCTGAGCATGGTGCACCTTTTTCTTTTGATTCTTATTTTTCTTCTTTCCTTTAAAGGTACCACAACCTCTGGACGAACCAGGAAGAGAATTCAGTATAGCATCTTTCCCCAATTGATCATGTAGGGGAGATCCGAAAGTGCCTAGGCGCTCGATTAACTCAATCATGTACAATACATGATCGGTCACCGAAGCCCCATCCTTCATACGTGCGCTGAAAATAGCACAACTAGTCTTGTGCCTTTCAACATCATCAGGAATACCGAAAGATTTATTCAACACTTGAATGATGTCTTCCGGCTGCGCATTCTCAAAATGCCTACTAAACTCATCATACATTGCAGCGAGCATAATGCAACGGACAGTAATATGATCACTGAGCCACTTCTGATAAGTGTCTCTGACTGTACCCCGTGCATTAGCAGCGGGCTGCTCAGGTGCCGGATCTGTTATCACATAAAGGATCCATTCATGCTCTAGCACAATTTTCAGTTTCCTATACCAATTATTGAAGTTGGGACCTGTCAACTTGTCATTATCTAATAATGAGCGAAGTGACAAACTTGTGGTCATTTCTACATAAAAGAAAATTTGGCTATTAGTATATGAATTGACTAAACACAGTAGACTTGGACTTTTGTCTAAAGATACTCCCACTATTTTATACAAATTGGTAGCCTCTACCTCCAATTCGAAAAATTACTCCTAATTCTTTAGTGGGCACTAGAACCCAATAGATCGCATATAGGCCCGAGTGTGGCTCGGCTAACCCATATGCACCTATTGGTAGGTTCTAAACCAGTTGCTTCACCAAGCAACTTCTAGTGATAATTTTGCCCTAGGTTCTTCGGCAGGCGTGTGGCGCCTCCACCGAATACCCTAGTCAGGTCCAACCATTAAATGATAGGGTTAAGTCTAATCAACTAATAGACGACCAAGCCCGAGTGTGGCTCGGCTCACCTGACCGCCTATTGAAGGTACACTCAACTCATCATATATTGAATGACAATTTCAATGCTTGATAAGTACCAGGCGTGTCGCGCCTCCAATAATTATCAAAGCATTGGACCCATTATCACCCAACTTAATGGGAGGCTATGACCTAGTTATCCCCATAACCATTTCATTTTAAGGACCTAATAATTTTAGAGGATTTCTTAATTAGGATAGATAAGAAGATCCGGTTAGTCTAATTTCTCCCACTGACTTCACCAAATCAGATTAGACTCAAATCGGTTAAGGAGGCACCTAAATCAGTCAAACTGATTTTCCTTATAGGCATGGGCTAACTCGAATCATTAAGTGATCCAATCAAAATGTGATTGACCATGTCGGCCAGGTAAGTGAGATCGGTGGAAGGGATATGCCATTAACTCGACAAAGACGAATCAGTGCGAGTAGCTCCCAATTAAAAACCACCGGTCAAAACTGCCAAACTTACCTTAGACACCGACTGGTTAATCAATTTCGATTTGATTACTCAAATGACTCAGGCTACACCTCTAAGCCTAAATCAAGTTCCATCTTGGTCTAATCAAAGATATGGACTTGATCCATCTACAACTATTGTAAATTGATCTAGAATTTTCTTGACCTAATCTAGTTACTACTTAATTAGATTTGATCAATTAATTCTATTTGTCCATGTATAATTCTAACCTTAGGTCTAACCCAATCTTAGGAACTTGATTCAAGCTAACCCATATGCCCAAAAAATTATGCAATGTCAATTAATTGAGTTACAATTCTATTTCATAACACTTAATTCTCAATTAAGTTTAGACTTATGAAAGTTTTGATCATTGCATATTTCTTTTTAATTACATATTAATTACAATCTTTCAGTTCTTAAAACATATTTTCAGATCTGAGTTTTTGTAATTAATCACATGTAATCAGATTTAATTCATGTTTAAGTCATTATGTTTTATGTTCATGCATCGCATATACACAACAACATGAATTAATTCAAACAATATACATCTTATGTATTTATTTTTTCACTTTTATTTTCAGATCTGATTTGTTCATTAAAATCAGAGATCATATAAATCATAAACTTTATTTAGATCTAATCTAAATAATATTATAATTTCAGATTTATTCATGTTACTAATCCTAACACAAACATGCATCATATGCATCCAAAATTTCAGATCTACTTAATCATGCATAATCAACAATTAAATCAATCATAAAAAGCACTTTAGATCTAATCTAAACATGTTAATGATTTCAGATTTAATTATAAGAATTAAAACATAAAAGTTTAAACATGAACCTGACTCTGATACCACTGAAAGTGAATCCTAGGTTCTTCGGTGTTAAGCATGCTGATTTTTTTTTTTTTAAAACCATGGCTGAACCTGATCGGGTTGCCTACGTACCCCTTCATAAGGGGGATCAAGCCATACGTAGTTCTTTTTAAGTTTTAAAATGCAGCGGAAAAATCGAATCAAACAATTTAATTCATGCATGCTTACAAGATCAAATCTAGAAATCAGCACCTTAAGAACACATAGGATTATGCCGGAATCGTTTAAACAATTATGCTAAAACTTTCATGCATGATTAACTATTAGATCTGAAACTTAAGAACTCTATTCCGATTAATCTCCGAATATCCATCGAATAGATTCTAGAGATAACTCCGTGAGGAGCCCCAAAGGAGGTTAAAACCTCGGGGAATCAGACCTAGACCCTGACTCCAAAATAAAATATTGATGTGGGATTAATACCTTTTATGATGGAAGAAACTTATGGATCTGATCCTTGACTTCGCAGCCACGCACACGAATGGCCTCTATAAGAAGTACACGCGAAGCCCTAGGTAGATCGTCTTCCGCGGGAGTGCTAGCTCGCGCAGGAACGCAGCAATGGCTGAAGCTTTCTCCTTCTAAACACTCAACTTTTGATTGTTCTTCAAGGAGATGGAGGATGGACGTGAGGAAGAAGGAGAATAAGGGATGGAGGCCCTCAGGAAATTTTTTCAGAATTTTTTGAAACCTCTAAATATGGTATATCTTAAACCCAAGGCATGGGGGTCTTTTATAGCGAAAGATCCCCCCACGTATCACACCTAATTTAGCCAACTAATTTGGCTGATAAAATTCCCAAAAAATTCTGGTGGTTCGACAGCTAAGAGGAGATAAACATATCCAAATTTCGTGCATTTTGGATCCCTAAAAGATAGGAATTCATGCGTCCAAAGTTCAGCCGCAAACCACCCTATTTCATGCACCATGCAATCCCTACAAATTAGGAAATTCATCTAAATCTTTCTAGAAAGATTGAAGGCGCCATTTTTATAGAAATTATAGCCCCATGCCTCCTCTCTTCTCACGCCAATTTTTAGCCAAAAATAAAGAGGATAGGTGTAGAAAATATTGGGAATAAATTAAGGTGTCATTCTTCTCCAAGAAGATAAGGACGGGTTCCTAAAATTTAGGGATTCTTCTCCTTATCCAATTCTGATTATTTGGACTCATAATCCTCATCAAATAAGGTCTTCTAATTGATTTGGATCAAGCCCAATCCAATTGGGTCAAGTCCCATCAATTGGGTCAAGCTCAATCTACTAGGGTTGAACCCAATCCAATTGGGTCAAACCCTGATGCAGCCCAAATTGAATCCTATTCAATTTGGCTCAACCTAAGCTTAATTACTCAATCAAATTGAGTTCATTAGCAATCTAATTGCTAATTAATCCTCAAATAATTCAATAATTATTTTAATGCAACTTTTGCTTAGGATAATTTGTCAATCGAATTGACCAAATTACCCCTGAATGATTCTTAATCATCAATCAACCATTTGATCAACCTAGAAACTTCTATGCGTGTGACCTCATAGGTTCGAACCTAAGCCGGTAGTATAGGAACGTCTTCCTATACTAATCGATGTGACCATCTAGCAATGGTACCCGACGTCCGGATAGGCCGAATATATGCGAAGCAAATATTCTGGAACCCTGGACTATGGTTACTGTATATTTCAATCCCTTTGACTCCTAATGCCAGGATGACTTAGAGCTCACTGTCAACCCTATAATTAGTACATCCATTATGTGATTAACTTTAGATATCCCGTGACTCCTCACTGAGATTACCCTGGCCAAGGTTTTGCTAAATTAATCACAAGACATTATCTCCTGTTTGCAGAAGGGGTCAATTCTATCTCGACTCACAACTGACTACGCAAGTACTTGACTGCACCCAGTGACCTTCCGTCACTGAATTAGAAATTCAGGTAGTCCGGTACCAAAGTACAGCGAGTTGCTTGCTAGTCACATGTTGCGATCTCAGGTCAGAGGGCCAAACTTATACCCATATCCACTCGGAACATCTCTCGACAGTAGAGCGTTCCGGAATTGGTCACGTTCAGTGAAATGTACTCCTACACTTCACATGTATAGCATACCAGTGTCTCCACACTCCTTGGTTAAGAGGACAACCAACGTATATGTCACACAACGACCTAATCTCGATAATGTTGTCGTCCTAGTAACAACATATCATTTGGTCGCGAACAAGTTTAAGGACTCAAAGATAAATCCTCCTTTATCATAACATAAGTCCTAAGGACTTCATCATATAAGAGTTCATTTGAAGATGAAATGATGAATAATGCCAAATAATACTTTATTAATTTATCAATTCATTTACAAAATTCAATCATCAATATGCTGACGATTGACATTTAGGATACAATTCCCAACAACTCCCACTTAGCCTAAAGCCAATCGGCACAGTATCTAATACCCATCTTCGACTTGTGTTCGTTGAACTCTTTGATGCCGAGGACTTTGGTAAATGGGTCAGCCAGATTTTCTTTTGTGTCAATCTTCTGAAGATCAATATCACCTCGTTCTATAATCTCTCGAACCAGGTGATAGCGTCGCAGAATATGCTTGGTCCGCTGATGTGCTTTAGGTTCCTTTGCCTGAGCTATGGCTCCAGTGTTATCACAAAATATAGGAACTGGACCATCAATTGAAGGTGCCACTCCCAGCTCGGTAATGAACTTGCGCAACCATACGGCTTCCTTGGCTGCATCAGATGCTGCGATGTATTCTGCTTCGCATGTAGAATCTGCCACTGTATGCTGCTTGGAACTCTTCCAGCAGATGGCCCCACCCTTAAGAGTGAAGATATATCCCGACACGCTCTTGCTATCATCTTGATCTGACTGAAAACTTGAATCGGTATATCCCTCAAGTTTTAAGTCAGAATCACCGTAGACAAGCCATTGATTTTTAGTATTTCTCAAATACTTAAGGATGGTTTTTACAACCTTCCAGTGGTTGCTACCTGGATCAGACTGGTATCTACTCACTACTCCTAGTGAGTATGCCACGTCTGGTCTAGTACATGTCATGGCATACATTATAGATCCCACTGTCGAAGCATATGGAATTCTATCCATACTCTCTTTTTCTTGAGAGGTTGTCGGACAATCCCTTTTAGAGAGGTTAATTCCATGGCCCATTGAAAGATAGCCTTTCTTGGAATTAATCATACTGAACCTTTTCAGTATAGTATCAATGTATGTGGATTGGGATAATCCAAGCAATCTTCTAGATTTATCTCTATAGATCTTCATCCCTAGGATGTAAGATGCTTCTCCCAAATCCTTCATGGCAAATTGAGATGATAGCCAAACCTTTATTCCTTGTAATGTAGGAATGTCATTCCCGATTAAAAGAAAGTCATCCAAATACAAAACAAGAAATATAATAACTGAACCATTTACCCATTTATAAATGCAAGGTTCTTCTTCATTCTTAATGAAGCCATATGATTTGATCACCTTATCAAATCGTATGTTCCAACTCCGTGAAGCTTGCTTTAATCCATAAATGGATTTTTGAAGCTTGCACACCTTAGACTCATCTGCAGATATAAAACCTTCAGGTTGCATCATATACACCTCCTCTTCTAAATCTCCATTTAGAAAAGCGGTTTTAACATCCATTTGCCAGATCTCATAATCTAAGTGTGCTGCTATCGCAAGCATAATCCGAATGGATTTGAGCATTGCCATAGGAGAAAACATCTCGTCATAGTCAATACCATAACGTTGACGATATCCCTTGGCAACCAGACGGGCTTTATAGGTCTCTACTTTTCGGTCTGCGCCCCGTTTTCTTTTGAAAATCCACTTACACCCTATGGGTTTAATCCCTTCGGGTGGGTCAACTAATGTCCATACATCATTGACCTTCATGGATTCCATTTCGGATTGCATGACTCCAAGCCATGCATTAGAGTCATGCCTCTGCATAGCATCCATATAGGTGATCGGATCCTCATCGTTTTCATCAAGTTCGACAGGATCCCCGTCCTGGACCAAGAAACCGTAGTATCTGTCCGGCTGACGTGGTACTCTACCTGATCGCCTTAATGGTGCATCTAAGATGGGTTCTGGATCTGATCTAATCAAATCCGACTCAACTAGTTCAGTAGATGGTGTCGGATCTTCTACATGTTGAACTTCCCTAAGCTCAACATTAGAGCTTTTAGTTCCTTCACTAAGGAATTCTTTCTCTAAGAAAACAGCTCTATTGCTTACGAATAACTTTTGTTCTTTAGCAAAGTAGAAGTAATATCCTTTAGTTTCTTTAGGATAACCAACAAAGAAATATTTGTCAGACTTGGGTTCAAGTTTGTCTGTCTTCAAACATTTGACGTACGTTGGACACCCCCAAACCTTAAGATGAGAGAGCATCGGCTTACGTCCAGTCCACATTTCATGTGGTGTTTTATTTACAGACTTACTTGGAACCTTATTTAGAATGTAGCAGGCTGACTCAAGAGCATATCCCCAAAAGGATATGGGCAGATCAGCAAACCCCATCATGGATCGAACCATGTCTAACAGAGTTCGATTTCTCCTTTCTGATACACCGTTATACTGTGGTGTACCAGGAGGAGTCCATTGAGAGAGAATCCCATTTTCTCCTAGATATGTCAAAAACTCACTGATGAGGTATTCACCTCCTCGATCTGATCGAAGAGTTTTAATACTCTTTTCAGTTTGTTTTTCTACGTCATTACGATATAATTTGAATATTTCAAATGATTCAGATTTATGTCTCATTAAATAGATATAACCATACCTTGAAAGGTCGTCTGTAAACGTAATGAAATATGAATATCCACCTCTAGCATCTGTGCTCATTGGCCCACATACATCAGAATGTACAAGGGTCAATAAATCACTGGCTCGTTCACCTTTTCCGGTAAAAGGTGATTTGGTCATTTTACCAAGAAGACATGATTCACAGGTTGTCAATGATTCACAATCATTAACATCAAGGATTCCTTCTTTACTTAACCTGTTCATCCTGTTCTTGTTAATATGTCCTAGCCTATGATGCCAAAGGTAGACATCCGTGACATTATCTATTTTAGGGCGCTTATTGGACTTGTACATTACATGAACAGGCTGTGACAAAATGTAAATGCCATTACTCAGAGTTCCATTCATTACAGCAGCACCATTCCAAATGATATTGCAATAATCCTTTTTTATTGATATTTCATAACCATTTTTGGCCAAAAGGCCTATAGAAATGACATTCAATAAAAAACTTGGACAATAGTGACAATCACTAAGGACATTTACATGAGAGCTAAATTCAAGTTTAAGAATTTCTAAAGCTAGAACTGGAACTGATCTTCCATCTCCAACATTCAGGAACCTTTCTCCTTCTTCAAACCTCTCACTGACTTGTAGCCCCTGCAACGAATTGCAAATATTAAAAGGACTACCGGTATCCAATACCCAGGTCGAATTATCATAAATAGAAAAATTGCAAGGTGTTATCATATAAGTACCTTGATTGGCAACTGATTGCCCACTTTTCTTAAGCCGGTTCGGATCGAGAGATGCAATGTAAAGAGGACAGTTCCTCTTCCAATGTCCTTGCTTCTTGCAGAAGAAGCACTCCGCCTTGCTCTGATCAGCCTTTTTATTCTTTTTCTGACTAGGCTGAGCATGGTGCACCTTTTTCTTTTGATTCTTATTTTTCTTCTTTCCTTTAAAGGTACCACAACCTCTGGACGAACCAGGAAGAGAATTCAGTATAGCATCCTTCCCCAATTGATCATGTAGGGGAGATCCGAAAGTGCCTAGGCGCTCGATTAACTCAATCATGTACAATACATGATCGGTCACCGAAGCCCCATCCTTCATACGTGCGCTGAAAATAGCACAACTAGTCTTGTGCCTTTCAACATCATTAGGAATACCGAAAGATTTATTCAACACTTGAATGATGTCTTCCGGCTGCGCATTCTCAAAATGCCTACTAAACTCATCATTCATTGCAGCGAGCATAATGCAACGGACAGTAATATGATCACTGAGCCACTTCTGATAAGTGTCTCTGACTGTACCCCGTGCATTAGCAGCGGGCTGCTCAGGTGCCGGATCTGTTATCACATAAAGGATCCATTCATGCTCTAGCACAATTTTCAGTTTCCTATACCAATTATTGAAGTTGGGAACTGTCAACTTGTCATTATCTAATAATGAGTGAAGTGACAAACTTGTGGTCATTTCTACATAAAAGAAAATTTGGCTATTAGTATATGAATTGACTAAACACAGTAGACTTGGACTTTTGTCTAAAGATACTCCCACTATTTTATACAAATTGGTAGCCTCTACCTCCAATTCGAAAAATTACTCCTAATTCTTTAGTGGGCACTAGAACCCAATAGATCGCATATAGGCCCGAGTGTGGCTCGGCTAACCCATATGCACCTATTGGTAGTTTCTAAACCAGTTGCTTCACCAAGCAACTTCTAGTGATAATTTTGCCCTAGGTTCTTCGGCAGGCGTGTGGCGCCTCCACCGAATACCCTAGTCAGGTCCAACCATTAAATGATAGGGTTAAGTCTAATCAACTAATAGACGACCAAGCCCGAGTGTGGCTCGGCTCACCTGACCGCCTATTGAAGGTACACTCAACTCATCATATATTGAATGACAATTCCAATGCTTGATAAGTACCAGGCGTGTCGCGCCTCCAATAATTATCAAAGCATTGGACCCATTATCACCCAACTTAATGGGAGGCTATGACCTAGTTATCCCCATAACCATTTCATTTTAAGGACCTAATAATTTTAGAGGATTTCTTAATTAGGATAGATAAGAAGATCCGGTTAGTCTAATTTCTCCCACTGACTTCACCAAATCAGATTAGACTCAAATCGGTTAAGTAGGCACCTAAATCAGTCAAACTGATTTTCCTTATAGGCATGGGCTAACTCGAATCATTAAGTGATCCAATCAAAATGTGATTGACCATGTCGGCCAGGTAAGTGAGATCGGTGGAAGGGATATGCCATTAACTCGACAAAGACGAATCAGTGCGAGTAGCTCCCAATTAAAAACCACCGGTCAAAACTGCCAAACTTACCTTAGACACCGATTGGTTAATCAATTTCGATTTGATTACTCAAATGACTCGGGCTACACCTCTAAGCCTAAATCAAGTTCCATCTTGGTCTAATCAAAGATATGGACTTGATCCATCTACAACTATTGTAAATTGATCTAGAATTTTCTTGACCTAATCTAGTTACTACTTAATTAGATTTGATCAATTAATTCTATTTGTCCATGTATAATTCTAACCTTAGGTCTAACCCAATCTTAGGAACTTGATTCAAGCTAACCCATATGCCCAAAAAATTATGCAATGTCAATTAATTGAGTTACAATTCTATTTCATAACACTTAATTCTCAATTAAGTTTAGACTTATGAAAGTTTTGATCATTGCATATTTCTTTTTAATTACATATTAATTACAATCTTTCAGTTCTTAAAACATATTTTCAGATCTGAGTTTTTGTAATTAATCACATGTAATCAGATTTAATTCATGTTTAAGTCATTATGTTTTATGTTCATGCATCGCATATACACAACAACATGAATTAATTCAAACAATATACATCTTATGTATTTATTTTTTCACTTTTATTTTCAGATCTGATTTGTTCATTAAAATCAGAGATCATATAAATCATAAACTTTATTTAGATCTAATCTAAATAATATTATAATTTCAGATTTATTCATGTTACTAATCCTAACACAAACATGCATCATATGCATCCAAAATTTCAGATCTACTTAATCATGCATAATCAACAATTAAATCAATCATAAAAAGCACTTTAGATCTAATCTAAACATGTTAATGATTTCAGATTTAATTACAAGAATTAAAACATAAAAGTTTAAAGATGAACCTGACTCTGATACCACTGAAAGTGAATCCTAGGTTCTTCGGTGTTAAGCATGCTGATTTTTTTTTTTTTTAAAACCATGGCTGAACCTGATCGGGTTGCCTACGTACCCCTTCATAAGGGGGATCAAGCCATACGTAGTTCTTTTTAAGTTTTAAAATGCAGCGGAAAAATCGAATCAAACAATTTAATTCATGCATGCTTACAAGATCAAATCTAGAAATCAGCACCTTAAGAACACATAGGATTATGCCGGAATTGTTTAAACAATTATGCTAAAACTTTCATGCATGATTAACTATTAGATCTGAAACTTAAGAACTCTATTCCGATTAATCTCCGAATATCCATCGAATAGATTCTGGAGATAACTTCGTGAGGAGCCCCAAAGGAGGTTAAAACCTCGGGGAATCAGACCTAGACCCTGACTCCAAAATAAAATATTGATGTGGGATTAATACCTTTTATGATGGAAGAAACTTATGGATCTGATCCTTGACTTCGCAGCCACGCACACGAATGGCCTCTATAAGAAGTACACGCGAAGCCCTAGGTAGATCGTCTTCCGCGGGAGTGCTAGCTCGCGCAGGAACGCAGCAATGGCTGAAGCTTTCTCCTTCTAAACACTCAACTTTTGATTGTTCTTCAAGGAGATGGAGGATGGACGTGAGGAAGAAGGAGAAGAAGGGATGGAGGCCCTCAGGAAATTTTTTCAGAATTTTTTGAAACCTCTAAATATGGTATATCTTGAACCCAAGGCATGGGGGTCTTTTATAGCGAAAGATCCCCCCACGTATCACACCTAATTTAGCCAACTAATTTGGCTGATAAAATTCCCAAAAAATTTTGGTGGTTCGACAGCTAAGAGGAGATAAACATATCCAAATTTCGTGCATTTTGGATCCCTAAAAGATAGGAATTCATGCATCCAAAGTTCAGCCGCAAACCACCCTATTTCATGCACCATGCAATCCCTACAAATTAGGAAATTCATCTAAATCTTTCTAGAAAGATTGAAGGCGCCATTTTTATAGGAATTATAGCCCCACGCCTCCTCTCTTCTCACGCCAATTTTTGGCCAAAAATAAAGAGGATAGGCGTAGAAAATATTGGAAATAAATTAAGGTGTCATTCTTCTCCAAGAAGATAAGGATGGGTTCCTAAAATTTATGGATTCTTCTCCTTATCCAATTCTGATTATTTGGACTCATAATCCTCATCAAATAAGGTCTTCTAATTGATTTGGATCAAGCCCAATCCAATTGGATCAAGTTCCATCAATTGGGTCAAGCTCAATCTACTAGGGTTGAACCCAATCCAATTGGGTCAAACCCTGATGCAGCCCAAATTGAATCCTATTCAATTTGGCTCAACCTAAGCTTAATTACTCAATCAAATTGAGTTCATTAGCAATCTAATTGCTAATTAATCCATAAATAATTCAATAATTATTTTAATGCAATTTTTGCTTAGGATAATTTGTCAATCGAATTGACCAAATTATCCCTGAATGATTCTAATCATCAATCAGACATTTGATCAACCTAGAAACTTCTATGCGTGTGACCTCATAGGTTCGAACCTAAGCCGGTAGTATAGGAACGTCTTCCTATACTAATCGATGTGACCATCTAGCAATGGTACCCGACGTCCGGATAGGCCGAATATATGCGAAGCAAATATTCTGGAACCCTGGACTATGGTTACTGTATAATTCAATCCCTTTGGCTCCTAATGCCAGGATGACTTAGAGCTCACTGTCAACCCTATAATTAGTACATCCATTATGTGATTAACTTTAGATATCCCGTGACTCCTCACTGAGATTACCCTGGCCAAGGTTTTGCTAAATTAATCACAAGACATTATCTCCTGTTTGCAGAAGGGGTCAATTCTATCTCGACTCACAACTGACTACGCAAGTACTTGACTGCACCCAGTGACCTTCCGTCACTGAATTAGAAATTCAGGTAGTCCGGTACCAAAGTACAGCGAGTTGCTTGCTAGTCACATGTTGCGATCTCAGGTCAGAGGGCCAAACTTATACCCATATCCACTCGGAACATCTCTCGACAGTAGAGCGTTCCGGAATTGGTCACGTTCAGTGAAATGTACTCCTACACTTCACCTGTATGGCATACCAGTGTCTCCACACTCCTTGGTTAAGAGGACAACCAACGTATATGTCACACAACGACCTAATCTCGATAATGTTGTCGTCCTAGTAACAACATATCATTTGGTCGCGAACAAGTTTAAGGACTCAAAGATAAATCCTTCTTTATCATAACATAAGTCCTAAGGACTTCATCATATAAGAGTTCATTTGAAGATGAAATGATGAATAATGCTAAATAATACTTTATTAATTTATCAATTTATTTACAAAATTCAATCATCAATATGCTGACGATTGACATTTAGGATACAATTCCCAACACTAGCACCCCGGGAAGATCCAAATGCTTCGATCGAATCGTTACTTCGTGTGGATACCCGTAGAGGCCAGACGCGTATGCGGCTTCCACTGAACCTTCATCAAATACCACGTGAATCAAATTTGCGGAGACGATTTACCCACACAAGGTGAAGATATGATCTTCTTAATTATGATTTTAAAATGATTTAATAAAAATTTAATCCTAATCTATCTATAAAATGGTTTTAAAATACGTTCATGCGATGAACGGGATATGTACATGTCTTTCTGCTGCATATCTGAAAATTTTTGAATTTTCAGCGGCATGTGACAGATCCTAACAAGTTCTAGGGATTTCAAAAAAAGATTTTATACATATGTAGTTATATAATATTTTATTTATATACCTTTCAATATCTAAACTCTTAGCATACGAGACTTTATCCTATAACTTAAACATGAATAAAGAAAGAAATGTAATTATATGTTAGGATGTATTTGGATGTTTATGCTTGATTTTGAATAAAACATATCTTTTTATTTTTCTAATAAATCATTGTTATATAACTAATTAACAAGTTTTTGTTGTTGATTATTTAATTTAACATATATTGGATGTTTCATTGATAAACATTTTAGGTCATTGATCATTTTAGCCCGATTAATTTTGTTTGGCACATGATGGATACCCAAAACAGACCTCCAGTTGATTCAATTTTGATGCAAATTTTCGTTGCTTGAAGGCCAATCTGACTTGATCTTTCAATAGACCAAATAGGAAAACAAAACTTAGTTTCAAAACCTTATAGGTATTGTTCGGGATTTAATGAAACCTCAATTTGACACGCCTTAACAGCACCCTAACAACACTATCACCAACATTGTCCGATTATAAAATGGAACATGCTTTCTAATCCAATAGATTGATGTGATCACCATCTATTAGACTGTTAAAAGATAACAGACATGATCAAACTTGCTCATAGGCCAAGCAAAGTAGGATTTAGGTCGGGCTTAACTTAAGGTATAACTAAATTTAGCTAGGTCTAGGCCTGGCCTGGCTAGGCTTTTGGGTCTACCTCCTAGCCAAGCCTAGTACTTACTCTGACTTTAAGCTTTAGGCTGGGCCTCAGGTTTCCTAAAATGGAAGAAATGAGAAAAGTAGTATCTTGGATGAGCTAGAGAAGTCTGCTAAGCCTTCCAAGTTTGGTTTCAAGCCAAAGAAGTGAAATCAAAGTTTTCACCTTTTCCTCACTAAGGATCATGATAAAAATACAAACAAGGGCTTGACAAAATCCAAAATCCTAGAAATTGAAAGAGGGAGAAAGAGAAGGGCACAAATCGAAGCCCACCAATGACTAGGAAGGGAGTCGAAATGTGGAAGTCCTCGGCCTCCTCAGTCTCGGGTCGGTAAATATAGACGATATGCATGGATTTGGAGGACATGGTCTCGAGGAAGAGGAGGAGGAGACTCGAGAGAGACGGGACCTGGACCTATCTGGGTGTTCCGATCTCGGATAGGAGATTGCGAGTTTCCGAGTGCACCGGGTTGGTGCAGCGGGTTCAGAGCAGACTAGAGGGTTGGCGGGCAGCGTCCTTGTCTATGATGGGCAGAGTCACGCTGATTCGTTCTGTTCTGGGCTCCATGCCCATCTATCTTATGGCAAATACGGTGGTGCCAAGATCTGTCCTACTGAAGATTGAGCGACTTCTTCGGGGCTTTTTATGGGGCTCGCATGGAGGGGGTCGTGGGGTGCACCTGGTGGCATGGGAGCGGATCTGCCTCCCCCTCAGGGCGGGTGGTCTAGGGGTGGCGTCTCTCCTGGAGAGACGAGAGCTGCTCCTTGCCCGACAGGCTTCCCATTTCATCTTGGAGCCGCAGGGGTTTTGGAGTCGGATTATGACTATCCGGTATGGGGGGGCAGGCCCAGAGGGTTGGGCCCGAGGAGGGCGGAGATGCTCCTTTTTATGGCGTGAGATAGCGAGGTTCTTGCCATTGGTGTCGAGTCATACTCGATGGCTGATAGGCGATGGACGTAGCATCGATGTAGCCGGGGACCCATGGGTCGATGGCCTTCCTCTGCGGCTTTGGCCGACTATGGTTAGTGTCGAGGCTGGGGAGGGTCTACAGGTCTGTGATCTCATGACCCCGGGGTGGCTAGCTGGGATGAGGTTCAGTTGGCCCATTTCTTCGGGCAGCATTTGGCGGAGCGGGTCCTCTCACTCCCCTTACCACGGAGTGGCGGACCAGATGTACGTGTGTGGAGTTCCTCTACCAGATCCAGGGTCAGGATGGGCGATCTCTCCCGCATCCTTAGGCGGGAGTACGAGCCTGGCCCGGATTGTGCCTGGATCTGGCGATTGGGGCTACACCCGAGGGTAGCGTTGTTCCTCTGGAAGGTGGTCTGGGACCGCCTTCCTACTAGGGCTGTACTTGGAGGTCGAGGTGTGAGGATCCCATTGGTGTGTGGGGTTTGTGGTGTGGCCGAGACGGTGGATCATGCTCTGTTTCGGTGCACATGGGCTAGGGGCACTTGGCGTCTGGCAGGGGTCCCACAGGTCGTATGGCGGGGTAGGGACCCATTCTTACAGGCCATGCGCCAGGGCTCGGAGTCCCCGCTGCTTCGCCAGGGGGCTGTTCGAGGGAGCTGCACTGCCTACCAGATCTGGCTGGCTAGGAATGCTCGTACCTTCGACGAACGTCGTATGTCGCCGCGATTTGTGGTCGAGTGTGCCCGCGTTCAGGCGGCTGAGCTGGGTTACACCATCCCTATTGGAGGGACTTTGATAGCTCGGGACACCTGGGGTTCCCACTTTGCTTCGGCAGTTTCCCGTACGGTGTTTTTCACCTGGGAGCCCCCACCCCCGAGTTTCCTCAAGGTCAACTTTGATGGGTCTGTTTTGGATGGTGGCATGCGGGGAGGCGCGGGCTTTGTTATTCGGGACCCGTCTGCCAGGGTTGTGGCTGCCGGTGGCAGTCAGTTATTTGACACTTCGGTTCCGAGTGCGGAGCTGAGTGCAGCCTGGGCGGGCCTTCGCCATGCACGGTATGTCTTACAAGCTAGGTCCGTCATCCTGGAGGGTGACTCGGCCACCGTCATCAGTTGGATCCAGGGGGTCCAAGGGGTGGCGGTAGTGATCATCCCTTGCTCCGTGACATTTGGGCTACGGCGGGGGATGGATGGGCTTTTCAGGCCAAACATATTTATCGTGAAGGGAATGGTGCCGCGGATTGGGTAGCTGCTTACGTAGCTCGTCACTCCGGAGGCACCTTGTGGATTGGTGATGGGGAGTTGCCCTTGGCACTCCGAGGTATCCTATTTTTTGACCTTATTGGGTGTATCCGATCCCGTCAGGTATGATCCACCCGCATTAGCAAAAAAAAAAAAAAAAAAAAAAGAAAAAAAAAAGAAAAAAAAAGAAGCAGATTCTTTCTCCGAGTTTAAGAGTAAGTGGCAGACCAGCCACGACCCTAGCCATAAGTGAACTTCCCACTAACCCTAACCCACCATTCTAAGTGAATCAAGGTTACTTACAAATAGGTTATTTATAATATCCAGTCCGGATTGTTTAACAAGGAACCTTGTTTCTCAGGCAGGTCCCAGCTTCGTCTGTCGGGCTTAATATCCAGGCCGAGGCCTGCCTAAAACAACTGGGCGGGCTGCTGGGCCCTCAAGCCAGGCCGTGAACAAGATAGAAGCGACTCCACGGCCGGAAGGCCATCTGATCAACGAGTTCCCCATCACACTCAATCCGAGCCGTCCTGGACGCAAGCTCCTTCATTTAAGCCCCCTGTCTCTGGGAACTAGGGTTTTTCTTGACGTTCGGCGACCGCAGCTAGGGTTTTCCAAGGTTCGATCCGCTTGCCTTCCCTTTTTTCCTCTTAAACTCTCCTCTCCTCCTCCTGGATCACCGATTAACGAAGGCTTTTTTGATCTTTTTTCATATCTAGGTTTTTCTTCTCGCTGATGATTTAGGTACTCTTCTTCTCCTCCTCCTCCTCCTCCATTTTTCGAGATTTTGCGGCTTTTCTTCCTTCTTTTACCAGATTCTAATTGAGTAGATAATCTTCTTCAACATTGTTCCTTTCTTCCTGTGTAGTAATTTTTATTGTATATGACGGGAGTCTTGGGTTTTATCCCATCTTTAATGTCGTCTGAAATTGAATTAACTGGTCTATTTGGCCGTTTGAGAAGGGTGAAGAAGTTACTTGACTAGAAAGCGTATTCTTGGATTGTTTGATTCAATTATGGTGTTTAACCTGATAAACGAGCTTAGAGCAATTCTAATTTGTCCGTGTAAATATCTCGTATGATATACAGTATGCTAAATTCTTTATTTCTCTTTTATTTCTCGGTTTAGGTGGGTGTGGATGGTTACGAGAAAGACTAACGTTTTCAAATATAAGTTTTGAATGTGAAAAGAATGACATTATTCAAAAATAAAAGAATTCACGGCAATGGGATATTTATGAAAATGATATGATATATTGTTGTAGATCACCGGAGCATCTAACTTGGAATTCAAGAAAATGGTAATTTTCTTTAAAATGGGGTTCAATAGAAGAGGGATTTGGTGCCATAAGTTGTTCCTTGTCATAAAAACATTTAATGAAACAAATTGAATACCAGTCTTTAGGATGCTGCAATGAGATCTGTGAGTCTGGAAAGTTCACTAATTCCGTCTTTGAACTTGTGTTCCTGACCCATCCTTTCTGGGCTAAGCTTTAGCTGGTGAGGTGAATTTTCCTTTCACTTCAAGGAGCTGCATGGTATTAATCCATATTCAAACCTTGGGAACAATGTTTTGGCCAAGACTCTCAATCTGGCACAGATTCAGATCTTGAGTTCTTGGTCAGCTTCTGTGTGCTTTTTCTCACTTGTATTTTAGTTTTGGCCAAAACTCCCAGATTGATATAGATTCATATTGGTTTGGATGAACCAGGGGGTCTGAGAGTTTTGGCTGAAACAGCAAAAAATTGTTCTTTAGCCTAATTGTTCTGGCTGAAACAGCAAACATGTTCTCTAGCCTAAGTGGTGATGTTGATGCCTGAAGTAGAATCTACACATACTTATGTTTAATGTTCTTCTTCTTCTTCTTCTTCTTCAAAATACTATACATTAATCATGATGATCATCATCATCTTCTTCGTCCTTTAAATAGTATGCATGAATCATTTGCTCCTTGGGCTAGAGTTTTATGGCAGTTATCTGGAGTATGTGGATATATTTTCTTCCTGTTTCTTTGGCCATCAAGTGTAGCTTTATATATGGAGAAACTTGCAACAGATTCTTGATTTATTGTTTGATCTTTCTCTTAAAGGTTGCAACCACTTGGCGGTGGTCGTTGCTGTTAAAACAGAGTTCTAACGTTGCATTGCACTTTCGGAACATATAAACTGATTTTACCCTTTTTTTATTTTATTTTTTTGTTCAATCCTATGCCCTATTATAATAATGTATGAGGTGTCTTTTAATCCTTTTAATTTTAAAACTCTTTCTGTATCTTCAAATTTACTTATTATTATGGAAGCTTTGTTCTTTATTTTCTTGTGGCTTGTAGATTTTGGTATGTATATTATCTTTTCTTTTTGTATGTTGCTATACCTATGGTTTCAATTGGATCACCAGGCTTTCGTGTCTTATTTCACTAGGTTGAATTCCTTCTATCTGACCTATCAAATATGTTGGATATATACAGTTCTTCGACCACTCTACAATTAATTTTATGATGACTATGCACTTTAGCTTTGTGATCACTAAGACCTATTTTTCACATTTATGCTGCTGTTACTTGCATTGACTAAATATTATATATGTACTATTGTTACTAAACAAATTGCTATTAGCTTTTCTATGACTTAATAGATAATTGCAGGGCATGGCAAATGACATTTGTTAAAGTGGTCACTGTGTTGATAAATGATATTGATTAATTTCATCTGTACTTATGGTTTTCTTGAGCAGAAGAACTATATTCTTAACGTGTCTTTTAACTTACATAGCAAGAACGAGGAGATAGCTACGGAGAGGGAGGTATTGGTGGTCATCAGGGCTTCCCACCCATCCTTCCATAACCCCCACGACAAGGTCACCTTCGCCGTCCATGCCTCCTTCCTTTCCCCCGGCTTCTCCCTCACCGCCACCGGCAAGAACGCCTTATCCGATAATCCTCCGATCGGTGCGTCACTCTTTGATCCCATACTTCTCAAAGCTTGACTCTTGAACCGAAAAATCGTGTGTTTCTTTTTTTTATAAAAAAATTGGGAACTTGGGAAACACGAACCTTCGATCCCGTTCAAGTTAACTAGAATCTTGAACAAAAAAAATGATTCTTTATTTTTTTTTTTTGGATAAATTTTAGGTGGGGAAGAGGTGGGGATCGAGGGGTGGAACGAGCTGGAGGACAGCTATGGTTTCTTGTACTCCAAAACCGAGAAGGGTCAGAAAAAGAATGTCTTGGTGAGGTGCCTGGTGATCGGAGATATCCTTGCGATTTATGGCTTGAAGTTTGAGGGAGAGCAGAAGGAACCATTCAGCCTCCAAATCAAGTATTAATTTTTTTAAGATTTTCAACTCTTAAGCATTATAACTTGTTTGGTTTCTGTGTTGGATGTTTAATTTTGTTTGGTTACAACATATTTGAAGGGTTAATGATTACCTACCTGATGGGAATCAGACGAGTAATTATATGGAGTTGTACAAGGATTTGAAGGGCCTCGTCAAGAACTTGAATTCCGGTATCTTGGCCAAATTGGAACCCAAGTTTGGGGGCAGGTTTGCGAATGAAATTGCCTCTGTAGTCAATTAGAAATTTGATTAAGCATGGTATTCTGGTTCAGATGCTTGGTGAACTTTTTTTTATTTGCCATGAACAAATAGACCTTATATATATATATATATTCAACATGGACAAAAAAATCTTCTCTAGCTTGCTCTTTGTCCGGTAACACAGCATGCTGGATGGCTAAATTGTTAAATATGTAGTGCTTAGGCAACCGGTGAATATAGAGTTGGCTAAAGAAGACTTGGATGAGAATATCGATAAAAGGATTGCACACCTACAATTTGGAAACTAATTTAATATACAAAGCTGGGACTAACGTATTATGAGACAAGCATTATTGATTATGTTCATGTTGCTCAAATATTATTTTTAAATTGGTGTTTAATGGCCAAGGTTCTCTCCCTGCTTGATATAACATGAAACATGGCCAACACCATCTTTATGGCTTGCTTCAAAGGGCTTATTTCACTATTATCTGTATCCAACACCTAAATTTCTAATCAGGAAGCATGCTTGTTTTACTTGTCGCTGCATGTTGACATCCATCCTGTACGTCTCTTTATCAAGACCATCTCTAGCTGATGCTAGATCACCTTATTCATTGCCGAGCATTCTGATCCATACAACATGAGGGGCTAGTCTAATGATCAAGGTTGTCAGACTAGCTACTCTGGTCTTAGGCTGTGAAACCTTTAGCCTACATAGTTTGTACATCTTTATTTTGATATGCTTGTGCTCTCTGTTTATTGTCTAACATTAAATCTGTACTGTGAAGCGCTAGAGTGATGATTTTATCTGTCTAGGAGATACTTGACAGTAACCTCTCAAAGGCCTAAGTAGGATACTAAATTAAAAATTTACTGGTAATTTATTGAATGTTAATACAGATATTACAACATAAACCTCACTTATAGATAGATTTAAATGGTTACAAACATATGTTGAGTTTGTGCTCTCTGTTTATTGTAGTCTTTCTTCTTTCAAAAGAACTGTGTGGTTTTTGGTGTGGTGCAAGAAATTATTCAAAACAGAAAACTGGAAAATCCTAGATTGGAGGAAAAGGCTGCCTTGAATTGGTAATTGGTGCAATCTATAATTAATTATTACATGTGTAGATTGATTTTATAATAATCAATTATGGTGCCAGTAAACTCCGGTTTCAAGCATGTGACAGATGGCAACGATGGTAATGATGATAGGTGGAGAATGATTGATGGACGAAGAAACGAGGGTTGGACAAAAGATGGTGATAGAACTCGTTGGATAATTACCTCTGCGAGTTTGGTCTCTCCAATCCATTAAGAATCTTCAGGCTGCGCTCCACCAAGGTATTGAGAGCAAAGATTAACTAATAATGAAAAAAAAGCCTACTAATAAATAACCTTTTAAAAAAAATGGATAACATACCTACGAGCATGTCACTACCCACACCAGAGGATATGGGAAAAAAACACAAAATGATGGCAATATCCAAAGCTAAGTTACAAGGCTATAAAATGGTCATGGTGGGAATGAGGAGAAAAAACCTCTCAGGATAGAAGCCACTGCAGGCCTAGGAAAAGCATCATTATATTCAAACGGTGGAATATGAGGATATACAATACTATGCACAAAAAAAACAAATGAACAAAAAAATAGACGAGTTAGAATCTAAAAGTTATTCAAGCATGAGATAGGTCAATGCGTGTGTTAAACTAACCAACAGAAAAGGAGAAACTACTTCAAAAAAAAAAAACATGAATCAACAAAATATCGTGAGAGGTTTTTTCTTCCCATTTCCACCATTACCATTTTATAGTCTTGTAACTTGGCTTTGGATATTTAGCAATCATTTTATGCTTTTTTTTCCATGTCTTCTAGTATGGGTGGTGACATGCTCATAGATATGTTATCTATTTTTGTTAAAAGGCCATTTATTAGTAGGCTTTTATTTTCATTGTTGCTTAGTCTTTGCTCTAATATGCAGGGCCAAATGATCCACGCTGGTTTGGTTCTGGTGAATTTCCTGGTTCTCTCGGTGGACTTCCATGAGTACACTATCTCTTTTCTTGTCCAAAGAAAACAAATATCTTTCAATTTCATTTCTCTGCTCGTCGAACTAAAACTCTAATCATATACAATTAAAACAGGGGTGTGCCACCGGGTGCTCGCTTAGATCCATATGGTCCTCCTGGTGTCCCAGGTTTCGAGCCTGGTCGTTTTGCAAGGTACGCTTGTAGCCTTTCTGTAATTAGATGCTCTAGCTAGTTATTGATGTTCTGTCTTTAACTGGCATATAGCAAGTGTAGGAAAACCAATAGGAAAAGCAAGGGGTTGTTGATATGCTTATAGTTGAAATCATTGTTGAAGATACTAAACAAACACCTTATTCCTTAAATTCTAAAAAGAAAGCATCATTCATTTCAGAATAAAGACGGGCTTTCAATCGCAAGATTTTTTAAAAAGCCCTCAAAGTGGCATGGGTAATCCATTTCTTCTCCTGAAGCTCTTTACTTATCAGAAGTTACAATTCATGGTTCCACAAAGCTGCCCTGATTGGAACTTGGATAGAACTCTGAGGAAAATACCCATTGTCACTTGTGAAAAAGAGCTCGTATCCATTCAGGAGGTGCTGATCAAATTGGGCCTTAAGGATATTTTGGTTTATTAAGCTGTTAAATTTACTTGTTGCAAAATCCCAACATCACGTGACTAAATGTTGGTTGTGCTGCTTTCATTGGTGAGTTTATACCTTATGCGCTCATTTTCTTATGGTGAATTTTTACAGGCGACCGCAACAACCTGGGAGCATACCCTAACAGTTACACTGAAGTTTTGATTTTCTCAGAACATACCCTAACAGTTACAGGTGGTTTATAAAGAAAATCTATGTTTGATAAATTGGTTAACGGCCTGTAACTTGATGTTTGTACAAGCTACTGTTTTGGTTTGACTTTTCAGGTTTAGTTTATAGATGAAATAGTTGTTTGAGCGATCCAGTTAAGAACTGTAACCTGATGTGCGTATGAGCTCTCTTTGTTTTTCCTTGTTTTTTTGTATGAGCTCTCTCTTTGTTTTTCCTTGTTTTTTTTCATTTCCTCCTGGGGGTTCGTTAAATTCTCAGAGCAAATCTCTTATCTTTTTTATTTTTTGGCTGCACTCCTTGAGTCAATGACTGATATACGGGCTTAAAATTTTCAAGACTCAAAAGAGTTAGGATGCATAAATACATAAGATTGCAATGAATTAGAGACTGGTAGAATTGATAAGAACAAGGGTGGTAGCTATTTATCTAACACAGAGATGAGCTCGGAAAAGCCTGAGAGTCAAACACAGGCATGCATACTGTGTTTCTGAAAAAATAATTATTTTATACTATAATCTATTATATTAGAAAATAATGGTAATTATAATAAATAGTTACATTAACTGATTATGTCAGCAATCTCTGAATAAAATATAAACTGCTATAGGTACCTCAGTTATAAACCATTATTTACATGAAGATTCCCAGAATATATTTTATGGCAGACAGATAAGCTTGGAAAGAACCTGGTACAAACCCAAACATGAGCATTGCTTCTAAATCTCCTAAGATCACAAATACTAATTCTATACACCCAATCATGCATTGATATGAAAGATGCTTCCTTCGAACTAAACTAAATCACAGTCCCCCAAAACAGTACCAACATCAGAATCTACAATCTATATAAATGTGGGAGATCCTCCCTCACTTTTCATCCTGACATTTGATTCACTTGGGGTGTTCGGTTTTTCCTCATCTTACTTAGCAACGGTCACCAAGTTGAATCCATGTGACATCATGTTTCTGAAAACATATTGTGTCATCCTTTCCAAGATAAAAAAATAAGCTGCTATTAGTATTTTAGTTACAAAATGTTATTTTATTTAAATAAAAAGTGAAACTTTTTGCCATAATAAAGAGTGAAAACGTTCGATCGATGGCTATATGTCTCATTATCTATAATATATTTTATAATGAAATTATAACTAAGTTATGACAGTTATTAAAACTTGGTTATTGTGTCATAACATGTCAGGAGGCCTCTTGGGGTCATCATAATGGCAGTTATTTTGAAGTTATCATCAGTAGTTGCATTACCAAATGGATGGATATGATTGCATCACGACATTGTTTCACTGAAATTGAGTTTGGCATGTGGATCAACATTCAAGCCCCTATAGACAATCCTAGTTCATCGTCACCCAAACAAATGATGTAACATTTTATTATTGTTCATAAATACAATTTACTTCATTGTGGATTTTGTAAGAGAATGTTGGATTACCATTTTTTACAAAACGGTGCATATAAATGTCCCTAGATAATTTTGCTCCTCAGTCTAAGTACAAAATAGAAAATGCACATTTTTCAGTTTTTGGTACAAATTTGTTAGAAACCTCAAGGACCCTTCAAGATCTATCATTTTGCCACAAAAAAACTGCCTTTTCTTGTGAAATTCATGCAAAATCTGCAAAGATTTTTTTTGTGTGTGTGGTAGGAAAAGGAAATTAAGATTCCTTAAAAAGTCCAAAGAATTGATAAGTGGGATATATACATTTGAATAAAATGAATTTGTTTGCAAGTTATTATATTATATTTGAACAAATTATTATGATCAAAAGTAAAAACAAATTATTATTTAAATAATTATACTTTTGCTTTTATATATGTGACAGTGCAAAACATATGGCTCTATGCTAGTAATATTCAATGTCACCAAAATCTTCCTCAATTAAGCGGTTGGTCCAACTATATATGGAACTCAATTGCTAGAAATGGGCACCTTGATATTATTGGACATATCAGTATGCTCAAGCAAGTCAACCAGGTTCTCATGTACGGATAATGTTCGGCAAAATCCCGTTTACAATATTATTCATGCTCATTTTAGTAGCTGTTATGATATTCATTGAACTCTTCAAACAAATCCGCAATCCAATTTTCCATTAGCATACGTTGCAAACCCTTTTTGGAAAAAAAAAAAGAGAACCATTTTCCGCACCTTCTAACTTTTAGTTTGTGCCATGTTCCTAGATGATAGGACCCTCCTTATCAAGAGGAGGATCTATAACTAATGCTCTTAACCGTACTTATTTTCATGAGAGGACATGGAACATAAATGTGGGTATGATTGCAATGGTAAACATATTTTTATGAGAAGACATGGGAGATAAAAGTGTGTGAATTGAATGGTAAACACTACTTAGGGATGGTTTCTGTTCCAGTCGCCGAGTATGGACGATAGAATGCTTGCTTCAGAAAAGGTAATTGTGGGATGTTAACTACTATGACTGCTTGATCGAGAGTTCAAACTTGTTATGCACCAGAGGGAGCTTACATGCCTAGATCACCATCTAGGTAATGGATAGAGGGAGCTTACATGCCTAGAGGGAGCTTACATGCCTTCACAGTTGGCTAATGAATTTACCTCACGATAGATGTGTAAACTAGAAACTGTAGAGCCTTCATATAAGCAGAAGCATATCCTGACGTCCTGAAGCAAAGACCGGTCCTTGAGAAGGCTTCATGTCTGAAGGTTTTCCTGTGGGACTTGAGATTTGAGTTGGCTGAGTTTATGGACTGCAAAATATTGAAGGACCGCTAGCTTCTTCAGAGGCCTTGTCAGTGCTTGCTGGATTTGAAACGGAGTGGTTGGCAGGGCTTTCTTGTGTTTATGCAAGTTGCAAATAGATACTTTGCCAATTTCAGGTATCAATTGATGAAAAGATCCTTTCATCATTTTGAGTTATAAGATGCTGTTTTCTGTCACGTGTTATAGTGCTTCAGTGTACGTATATTTGGTTGGAAGGTTTTCTACAGTAGGATGTGTAAATTTGAAGGATTATAGTCAATGTCCAATGTTTTTGTATATTCCAAATGCTTCTCGCCAGGCATGAACTTGTTACTTGTACTCTTAACAAAAACTGGTTGATTCTCAATTTGAAAATCACTAGATTGTTCATTTTTCAACAAAGCGGTGCAATATATTTTATAGCTTTTGTTAGTTGTTTCTTTGAGAAACGCCCCATTGTTGAGTTAGTGAACAAATTGGATGTGAAGACTGTAATGAGGAAGAAGGAAAACATTTGAAAGATAAAACTGCAAATTTGATTCATTAAATGTATGTGATATGTACATTTTCTTCCTGTTTTGATATCTTATTCACTGGTTCCTTTCTTGTTGCTTATGTGGAAAGCATAGCATTTTGATAACCAATTAATTTTCAACAGAAACAAATAAAACTGCAAATTTGATTCATTAAATAGCAATTTTTTTTTATATTTTGCATTCGCCACCAAATTTACTATTTTGATGGTACGGTTTGATGCGTCGCTGCTGGGGTTTGGAGCGAGAGTGGGTGCTTGGAGAGTTTAACTCTCTCATCTCTGTCTAACCAAGATTCCACTAGGTGATGCACTGCATGGCAAAAATTGTGGGCCCGCAGCCCTTAGAGGTCGTGATTTGAAGGTGCCTGGACAAATGAACCTCTGAGAGCAAGGATAAGGGAAGGGATTGAGGACCTTCTTGTTATAGATGTTGAACACCACGTTAAGAGCCCACCAGGTGGCGAAGTAGATCTCACAGTAGTGACAGTACCAAGGTTAACAACAACCACTTCAATGGATGGGCACTTAAGAGCAATGACAGCCATGGTTGGGCCACCAACATAGCTGGCTCCAAGGCAGCAGATCTTCACCATCTTGTGGAGTGTGGATGGAAAGGAGGTGAGATGCACCTTCTTAGATCCCTTTAAGGGGAGAGCGCCGGCGCCAGGGAGGCTGCTGGAGCGGCTCCAGTAGGCTGCTTTGGGAGAGGAATCCAACACCTGAGAGCAGCACCCTGCGGCGGCCTTTTTTTTTCCTCAACAAATAATAAAATATAATAATAAAATAATTAAAGAGAAAAAGAAGAGAGAAAGAACACTATGATTTTATCAGAATCTCGATGACAAGAAGGAGGCTTTGAAAGCCGCCGAGGCCGGAGCCCCGGCTACCCTCCTAAACGAGGCAGAGAAACAAAGGATCTGCGAGCGACGACAACAGCCATAGAAAAAGAGGAAGAGAGGACGGCAGCAGATTACATGATCGGTGGCTCTAATACCATATTGAAATATTTAGGAAATAAGAGAAAAATAAGAGAATTGTATTTCTGCTCGTCTGTTACAGTGTACTGGAGTAGCTTTTATATAGACTAGAAGGCTGACGAAGTTTGGTAAGGCCAACTATGTTAGGCACAATCAATCATAAATCAATCAAGGTCCTAATCAATCATATGATTTTAACATACAAAATTTAAATCACATAGTAGTATGCGTTAAAAAAAAAGAGAAAATTTTACAAAAAATAAAACATGTTCACTTGATAATGCAGATGCATACTTGTAGGCTTGAAATTTAAATAATTGAAATTTTATTAGCCAATAGGGGTCTACAACCTAGAATTTGATTATGAGAAACTAATCTACTTAAAAAGTTTTAAGGATGCTAATGGAAGAGTTTTAAGGATAAGCTGCAACCTGGAAAAGAAGTAGCTTGTCGGCCAAAATGAAATCCAGATGTTAAGGTGAAGAGGCTTGATCCCGCAAACACAATTCAATTATCAACTCAAAACTAACACAAGATCAAGATGATGACGTGTGACATTAAAGAAAAGAGGAAGTAGAATGTGAATAAGATGTAGGCGATCGAGAATAAGATGGTGAAGAAAAAGAGGAAGGAGGAGAAGAAGATGACGGTGAGTCACTTGATGAAGAAGATGTGGGTGATCGAGAATAAGATGGGGAAGAAAAAGAGGAGGAGGAAGAAGAAGACGAAGACAATGGTGAGTCATTTGATGAAGAAAAAGTGGGTGACGGAGATTTTGTGCTACGTGAAGGTGAAGAAGAAGATGATGATGTTGAGATACCTCGCACGCCGCAAAAAAATTCTGAATGCAGCGGAAGGCATGCACAAGATCCCGTTCATCACATGAACAGTATTTAAAACCGTCGTTCGTAGATAGATTAGGATTAAAAACTTTTACATCTTTAAGAAGATCAAATCTTCACCTTGTGCGGATAGATGATCACCGCAAACCGATGATCGTGGTATTTGATGAAGGTTCGCTTGAAGTTGCATACGCGTCCGGCCTCTACGGATATCTACATAAGGCAGAGGACCGATCTAAGTCTTTGAATCTCTCCGGGGTGCTAGCTTCCTTGCAGAGATGACTTTGGATGACTGAAATCTTTCCTTTGAATCAACTCTTGATTACCTTAGGGAGGAAGAAGAAGAAGGATGAGCCAAGGAAGAAGATCTAAAGGCCACGCAACCTTTTCCTTTTCCTTTGCGTTGGCACCAAAGAAGGGAGGAAGGAGGCCCACACAAGCTTCTTTTTCCCTTCTTTCTTGCGGCTGAAAAGAGGAATGGGAGAGGGGGCTTTGCTGCCATATTCCCAAAGGAAAAGCATGAGAGGAGGGGCCGTATGCCCTCCTCTTTTGAAGCCCTAGTGGATATGGATGAGCTCCTAAATTTTAGGAGCTCATCCTTATCCCTTAATTTCAAAGAGAGGAGGGGCGTATGCCCCTCCTTTCCTCTTCACGTAAGCAAGCCCCTCCCTCTTATTCCCTCCAATCCCACGCCCCACTTAATCATATTAAGTGGGGTGGGTTTTGCTACATAGATTGGAGCCCAATCCTTTTCTAAAAAGGATTAGGTGAACTCAATTTATCTTTCATTCAAATCCTAATCTAATTAGGATTTAATTGAACCATGACTCAATTGAACTCTTCAATCCTAATCCAATTAGGAGTCATTAGATTAATTAGATTAAATTAATTAGGACTTAAGAAATCCTAATCTAATTAGGACTTATTAAAATTTCGGTCATAATCCAATTAGGACTCTAGAAATCCTACTCCAAGTAGGATTCTAATTTAATTTGGAATCCTAATCCAATTAGGACTCTAGGAATCATACTCCAAGTAGGATTCTAGGAATCATACTCCAAGTAGGATTCTAGGAATCATACTCCAAGTAGGATTCATATTTAATATGATCAAGTCCAATTAATTAAATCCAATTAATTAAATTAAATTGCAATCCAATTGCAATTATTCCTTCTTCAACTTACTAACTCTTAGCAGGTTAACCAAATATCAATCAAAATTGATTATTTATGATTCATAATCACAATTCAACCATCGGATCGGTCAATACCTCTAATCTGTGTGACCCCATAGGTTTTATTCTGTCTGATAGTGAGATATATTGAGATCTCTATCACAATATCATTGAAAACTTCTTTCAATGGGTTGGAACAATCCCAACTCAACTCACTAGGGATCATCGACCATCAAGATAGTCCCTATGAGTCTCACCATCCATTAGTGACACCTAGCAACATGTAGTGACTACCCAGCAGAATTGAATGATGAACCTCTAGGTGCAGTTATCGTATGATACAGTCTTTCTACCGTGGATTTATACAGGACGGAGGTCATGGATAACTCGTCAAACCCCATCGTCTATCATATGTCAAGATTTATTTGACTTAAGTTCGAGAGTGAAAAACTCTTTCTCTACTGTACGTACTGCCCCAGCCGAGGTCTTACGAACTCAGTCTTATAAATCACATAGGATCACTCCTCATCTACCAAGGTCGATAGATTCCATATAAGTGCATACCCTACTCCTACAGTGAGTCTACTGCAGCCAGTCTACACTATAAGGACCCATATGGCTAGAGACCATATGTATGTGCGGTCAAACTATAGCAACCTCACTGTGAATAGCCGAAGCACCGCAGGTCAAAGGACCATTCACACTACTGCAACATCAAGCAAGTCACTGACGAGTGGATAGACATCCAACTGACTTCTTGTTTGGTCACGCTCAGTATCCTTGTTCTCTAACAAGCACCTGCACTATCACTTCAGTGTCCCTACACTGTGAACTCGAGTCTCGTCCATTCATAAGAAAAGCGATCTGTGCACTGATCTCTTCGAATCGATCACCATCCTCGTGATGATCTATCGATCAGGAGCATTTAGAAATTAATCACCAATGATACATGGCTCAAATTCTCAACTCTTGAGAATATGCATCATAATCTTATTAATTTCTTGGACGATTCATAGACACATACACAATATGAATGAAAAAGATGCCCATTTATTATTCGATAATAATAAAGTCAAGTACAAAATTATATCCTAAAATTAATAATGTGTCAGCCAGATTGGCTTCTAGGGCATACATCTAACAATTTTCCACTTGCACTAAAGCCAATCAGTCATATATCTAAGTCTCATCTTCTCAAGGTGGGCTTCAGTCTTCTGCTGACTTAGCTGCTTAGTGAACGGGTCCGCCACATTATCCGCGGAGTCTACTCTCTGCACCTCGACATATTTCTTCTCGAGCTAGTCGCGTATGAGGTGAAAGCGCCGCTCTATGTGTTTAGACTTCTGATGAGACCTTGGCTCCTTAGCAAGAGCTATGGCGTTATTATTATTGCAGTAGAGTGTTATGGCATATGATGACATTACATCTAACTCTGCAATGAATTTTTTGTACCAGAAGGCTTCCTTTGCAGCTTCAGAGACGACGATATATTCAGCTTCTATGGTAGAATCAGCAATGATCGGTTATTTGGAACTTTTTAAATTTACCGTACCACCATTACACAAGAACACATATCCTGATGTAGACTTTCTATCATTAATATCAGTCATGAAGTATGAATCTGTGTATCCTTCTATCTTTAACTCTGATGCTCCTCCAAAGATCAAGAACAAATCTTTAGTTCTTCTCAAGTACTTAAGAATGTTCTTCACAATTGTCCAGTGCTCTTCGCCTGGATTCAACTGATATCTATTAGTGACACTCACAGCAAGGGCTATATCAGGTTGTGTACACAGCATGACATACATGAGGCTTCCTATTGCCGAAGCATAAGGGATCTTACTCATGCGTTGAATCTCTTCAGATGTGTTGGGGCACATCTTCTTGGAGAGATGAATCCCATGCCTGAGGGATAAAAGATCCCTTTTGGAGATTTTCATGCTGAACCTCTTCAGCACATCCTCTATGTACATCTTCTATGATAGGCTAAGCATCCTCTTAGATCTATCTCTATAGACCTTAATCTCCAAAATATAGGATGCTTCCCCAAGGTCTTTCATGGATAACTTTTTTGATAACCAGACCTTGACTGAGGTTAGCATGGAAATATCATTCCCAATTAAGAGGATGTCGTCCACGTACAATACGAGAAACACGACAGCACTCCTACTAACCTTCTTGTAAACACACAGTTTCTCTTCGTTCTTCATGAAATCAAACGATTTGATCGCATCATTGAAACGAGTGTTCCAACTCCGAGATGCTTGCTTTAATCCATAGATGGATCTTTGTAGTTTGCAGACCTTGTGATCTCCATCACTGGAAGTGAAATCCAAAAGCTGTTCCATATAGATGTCTTCATTAAGATATCCATTCAGAAAAGCAGTTTTCATATCCAACTGTCATATTTCATAATCATGAAATGCTGCAATGGCAAGCAATGTTCGGATGGATTTCAGCATGGCTATAGATGAAAAGGTCTCCTGATAGTCAATGCCTTCGCGCTGATTATACCCTTTCGCCACTAGCCTTGCCTTATAGGTCTCTACCTTTCCATCCAAACCTATCTTTCTTTTGTAGATCCATTTACATCCAATAGGTATAATACCTTCTGGTGGATCCACTAAGGTCCAGACTTAGTTGGAATGCATGGAGTCTATCTCTGATTTCATAGCTTCCAGCTATTTCTCGGAATCGATATCTGATATCGCCTCGTTGTAGGTATTGGGATCCTGTACATGTTCCCTATTTTCCATGAGGAACATTTTCTTGGTACCCTCTATAAGCATACCTAAGTATCTATCAGGAGGATGGAAGACCCTCCTAGATCTATGAGGTGGAGGAGATACTACGCATACTGGCTCTGATGAATAGGTTCTATAGGATCCATAACTTGTTGCTTTTCAGAGACTTTTTCTTCAAGCTCAATTTTCCTCCCACTGCCTCTATTAAGGATAAACTGTTTTTCCAAGAAGATGGCATGTCGGCTCACAAACATATTGTGATCCTCTGAGACGTAAGATTATATCCTAATGACTCTTTAGGATATCCTATAAAACGAGCACATATAGTTCTAGCCTCTAACTTGTCCGCCTGTAGTCGCTTGACGTGGGCCGGATACCCTCAAATCTTGAGATGACCAAGACTCGGCTTCTTACTATGCCATATTTCATACAGTGTGGTAGGAACGAATTTAGAGGAAACTCTATTCAATAAGTAAATCGCGGAAAGTAAGGCATCTCCCCAAAGAAACATAGGTAAATCAGTGAAGCTCATCATGGATCGGATCATATCCAATAGAGTCCGATTCCTCCTCTCTGACATCCCGTTGAGTTGAGGTGTTTTCGGAGGTGTCCATTGTGAGACTATGCCATTCTTCTTGAGATAGTCCCAGAATTTCCTACTAAGGTATTCTCCTCCTCGATCTGATCGAAGAGCCTTTAGAAATTTTTCAGTTTGTTTTGTTACTTCATTTCTGAACTTTTTGAACTTTTTAAAAGACTCAGATTTGTGTCTCATAAGATACACATACCCATTCGTGAAAAATCATCAGTAAAGGTAATGAAGTACGAATAACGATCCCTGGCAAGCACATCGAATGGGCCACACATATCAGTGTGTATCTGGGTAAGTATTTCAGTGATCCTCTCCCCATGTCCAACAAAGGATAATTTAGCCATTTTTTCTTGAAGACAGAACTCGCAAACTGAATATGACTCGCAAGTCAATGAGCCAAGAAGCCCATCTTTCTCCATTTTGTTCATTCTGTCCTCTTCAATATGGCTAAGTCTGAGGTACCACAAATACTTCTGGTTTATCTCATCTTTGGATCTTTTGGATCCTATGACACTCACTACTTGCTCAGACACATTCACACACATCGACATTTAAGTAATAAAGACTGTCAATCATGAAACCACATACAACTAATTTATTTCTGAAATAAATAGAACAGCAGTCTTTGTCAAATGTAAAAACATAACCATCCTGTGCTAAACACGAAAGAGAAATCAAATTTCTGCTAGCAGCAGGTACATAATAACAATTTCTTAGCAATAAAACAAAATCAGACGATAGTCGCAGAGGATAGGTGCCCGCAGCCACAGCAGCAACTCTTGCCCCGTTGCCAACCCGAAGGGTTACCGCACCTTTCGCTAGCCTTCTACTTTCCTTTAGACCCTGTATAGTAGTATACATGTGAGCACTAGAACCAGAATCTAAAATCCAACTAGAAGTAGAAGAAACCGTAAGATTAGTTTCAATGACGAGCAAGACTAACATACCTTCAGAAGGTGTGTCTGCCTTTTTGTTCTTCAGGCTCTCGAGGTATGAAGAACAGTTCCTCTTCCAGTGGCCGTCAACATTACAGTGGAAATATTTTTCTTTGTCATTAGCCTTTTTTCTTTTGAACTTCTTTCTTTGGCTTCTTGTCTTTCTTCTGCTTCTTCATGCTTCTTTTTCTTTCAAGTAGACTTTTTCTTGGAACCAAAAATCAACTCAGCAGCAAGAACAGTGCCCCTTGAACTTGTCAAGGCCCCTTCAGCGGTTATCAACATGTTTAACAATTCAGTCTCAGTGCATTCAATCTTATTCATATGGTAGTTTACTATAAACTGCCCAAATAAATCAGAAAGGAATTGCAGGATCAGATCTACTTGCAATTCCTTGTGCATTGTCATACTGAGCTTCTCAAGCTCCTCTAGATCCTCGATCATAGTCAGACCGTGATCATGGACAGACTGCCCCTCGCGCATCTTTGCCTTGAAGAGCCTCTTGGATACTTCAAAATGAGTTGTGCGACTCTGCTCACCATACAACTTTTGATCCTAATATCGTCATCCATCCACTTTTGATGCGTCTTACGTTGATCATTAGTAGGACGTGCTGGTAACCTAGGGATATCATCGTCGAGCACATAGCCTATTTTCTTGCAACTCAGAACGATTTTTAGGTTTCTAAGCCAGTCTTTGTAATTGGTTTCGGTCAGTCGGTTGGTTTCAAGAATACGGGTCAAAGGCTTTGAAGCTGACATTGTGATCTGTAGAGAGTAAAGATTCTAGTTAGATTTTGTACTTGAACACTATTTGTTTTAGGAACTTTTAAAACAAATATACCTCCTACTATTTTCTCAAATCTCTCAAACTTTTCTGATAGAGAATCGAAAACCCTACGCGACTAGAATTTCTAGTGGGTACTGCGGTCCCACCGATTTACATGCCACCTCACCTAACAGTTATTGGTGACATATAAATGGATGAGTGTACAACTCTTATACAATGCTTCTCAAGCAAATTGCAGTGCTACTTGGTCTCTAAGTCATTAAGACCTCACCTAACAGTTATTGGTCCTATTCCTTAGTTAAGTTAGACCCACCGTATAACCACAAAAATAAAGTTGTCATTGGATTCTCACCTAACAGTTATTGACGCCCAACCCCACCTTTACCCCTATAACATCTCATGTCTATAGAGAGGTCCAGCCCCCCGATGCAACTTGCCCACTGTGTCCAGCCGAGACAAATCAATACCGGAAAGACCTTAGCAACTCTACTACGGTGGAAGACCTATGGACTTAATATTGCGTAATCATGTATTAGTGTTTGCAACCTTGAGCTCTTCATAAAAGGTAATCGATCAATTGGCCAGGTAAGCAGATGGGAGGCTCTCCTTATTCGCAGAGTAAGGTCCTAATTAAGTAACCACTTTTCATGCTTTCCTAAATACCAATTAGATCAATTAATCTAATATGACTAGCTCATTGTTGGTTCACTTTTGACTAATTGAGGAGGTTTTGATTTAGGTCTCTTTCGATCGACTATCCACATCTCATGCAAATATATATCAACCCGCTATGCATAGACATAAGCATAAACATCTAGGCATAATCACAAAAATAAATATAACTGGTGATGATTATGGATAGGGCTGTCAACGAGCCGAGCCGAGCCTGAGCCACCGCAGGCTCGGCTCGTTCCATAAAAGTCTAGGCTCGGGCTCGCCTGGCACAGCTCCGACTCGGGCTCGTGTTGCCCAGATAGACAACCCAAGAGGGGGGGGTGAATTGGGTTTTAAAATAATTATTGCAATTAAAAAAATTTTGTGAGTAACTAATTAAAACTTTTTGCAAGTGGATTAATTAGTTGCTATATGCAGTGGATGAAGGGAAAGAAAGAGACAATGAAACAATCACAAACACAAGCAATTTTATAGTGGTTCGGAGCTAACCCTTGCTCCTACGTCCACTCCCCAAGCCTCACTTGGGAGTTCACTATAATCCCTCGGATTACAGCCGGTTGTTTTACAAGTTCATAACCCAACTTGTTGTTTTACGAGATCACAACGAACTCGGTCGGTTTTCACAGGCTCACCGACTAGAACCACCCGATTGTTTTCCCGGGATCACAATCAAACCCTTACACCGTTGGTTTTAACCTTGGCTCACCAACAAACCTTAACATCCTTGATTCAATCCCCTGATTGAATCAAGTAAGAAATAAATAGTTTGAAACAAACAAAAAGGAAGCTTCTCAAAAGCGTATTTAAATAATTTAAGCAAGGAAGAGTAAGAAGCCCTCAAACTGATTTTGGAGATGGAGGAAGGGGCTTTTCAAACTCTTTGACTCCTCTTGAATTTGTTGTAGACTTGCTGTCAGGAGGAGAGCCTTGAATTTGAGGAAGACAGTTGGAGAGTCGACTTCAATGCACTTCTTCCTTCTTTTTCGTGTAATCACTCTAGAGAGCTTTTGGTTGGTGGAAAACCCTTTAGCTTTGAATGGAGTCTCTCTTCCTTACTCTATTACTGTTCCCTCAGGCTATTTAAGCCATTCCCAAAGAAAAATAGCCGTTAGACACAGATTCAAGGCCGTTCTGCACATTCTGCAACTCCTGACAAAATGCCCGTTGGGATCGGAGTCGACTCGCTCGATCAGGAGTCGACTCGAGTGTTGCTGGAGTCGACTCATGCTTTACTGGAGACGACTCGGCCACTGTTCAAAATTTGAAATCGAGTGCCGTCCCGTTCTGGAGTCGACTCGGCTGAACCTGGAGTCGACTCGCCAATTGTCCGGAGATGACTTTCCCTTCTGGAGACGACTCGATCTTCAGGGCTTCAAAACTCATCCTCTCGATTTTACTTCCTCGAGTCGACTCGGATTCCCTTGGAGTCGACTCGGCTCTCAGAGCCGGAAAGACAGGTCTTCTGTCTTTGAACTTGAACTGTCTCGGAGTCGACTCGGACTTTGCGGGAGTCGACTCGGCTCTCAGACACGAAATACCGATCTTCTGTCTTTGGAGTTGAACTGCCTCGGAGTCGACTCGGACTTTGCGGGAGTCGACTCGGCTCTCAGACACCAAAGTATCGGTCTTCTGTCTTTGGAGTTGAACTTCCTTGGAGTCGACTCGGACTTTGCGGGAGTCGACTCAGCTCTCAGACATCGAAGTTGGCTCTCTGACTTTTAGCCTTGCATTTCTCTGGGAGTCGACTCTTGCTTCCTTAGTAGTCGACCTGCCAACCATCGGAGTCGACTCGAGTTCTTCGGAAGTCGACTCGGCTCTCAGAGTCCAAAATGGCTTCTCTGTCTTTCTGTCTGTTACTCCATGTAGTCGACTCGTACTATGCTAGAGTCGACTCGGTAAGCATCAGAGTCGACTCGAATTCTTCAGGAGTCGACTCGTTGACAGGTTCTAAGATGAATCTTTCTGTCCGGCTGTCTGTTCTCAGTCGGAGTCGACTCGTAATGTGCAGGAGTCGACTCGAGCTTGTGCCAGTGCTTCTGATACGCTGGGAGTCGACTCGTAATCTTCCGGAGTCGACTCGAGATTCAAACTTTGGTTCAAATTGAATTCCTTACTTATCCAAAGTGTATTGAACCAAAGCTAGAGACACTTAAACATTAATTTATAAATATTTGGCTGAAACACTAGATTGAATTCGTTAGTATAACATAAGATATACTCAAATGCTTTGAGCTCATCAAAATCAAATAGGGTTATAATCAATCACTCCACAATCTTCCCCTTTTTGATGATGACAAAACATTGAGTATTTGTAAAGTGAATTGCTCAACCAAAAAGAAGATTTATAGTAAAGTTTTAAAATGAATTCAAGTGTCTAGGCATTTAATTTATCAAAAACTGAAAGGTGTGAAACAGTAAATTCTGAAGTTAAAGCTCCCCCTTTCATTTGGAATCATATAAGCCTTCATAGCATGCAATCAATTGTTTGGCTTATAGGTGTATTAATGGATTTGCTTTCTTAATATTTCAGATTCTCCCCCTCAACATATGCATCCAACTTTGTTTAGATTCTCTGAATTTTCTTTTAGTGTATTGAAGCTTTTGAACTTAAATTTTTGGTTATAGAGGAAAAATCTGCCAATTTGTTCTTGAGTATGATTCAACTAATCTCCGAATATCCCTTGAATAGATTCTGGAGATTACTCCTTTAGGAGCCCCAACAGAGAGATAATGAGCCTCGAGGTATCGAATCCACTTAGAACAAATTATTTTGTGCTTTAAAAGTTTTCTTTTTATTGATTCCCTTTATATTTCTATTCAATATATTTTCTCCCCCTTTTTGTCATCATAGCAAAAAGGCAGAAAGCACAGTAAGATGCAAAAACTCAAGAATGCACAATTTTTGAAGAGAATTTCTACTCATTGTATTTATCCAAAATTGATTACAAGTGTGATTACATATCAAGTGAGTCCTCAAGGGACTGTACAACATAAAGTAAAAAAAATATACAACTCTAGCCCTTGCTCAGTCTAGTGTGTTTGATGACCATGCTTAGTCCCTCATTGATGTTTTCCAGTTGTTTAAGAATCTCCGAGGTGGCGCTAGACTGAATAGTTGATATGTTGTTCACACTTTCTTGGAGGGTGTCGAGTTTGAAGATCAGTGCGTTGGCTAGTCTCTCAGCACCCTGATTTTGGTTGCCTAGTTCCTTTTTGATGCTATCTCGCATCTCCCTTGTGTCGTCCTTGACGTCACTTATGTTCCAGTATTGACCTTGAACTAGACTTCGGATGTTGAATATCTCCTCCCTCAGATTTGCAACCATCTCTGTCACGGCTGCTAAGGAGGGTACTAGCTGGGTGGAGGGAGCACTCTGAGGACCTCGGATCTCCCTCAGTAGATCATCTCAGAGATCCCTCACGATCTCCTGCCGCAACTCCCGGAGCTGCTCAGGAGATATGCGAACCTCCAGTGGCTGCTGCTGAGTGAATGGGGCAGTGGAGGTGGAGGGCTCTGTAGGTGCAGGACCAGAGGTAGAAGGATGGTGGTCCTGGTCATGATCAAAAGTAGGAGAGTGATGAGTGGTAGGATTAGAAGAGGTGGATGGTTTCCTTACCCAGACTCCCTCTACCTTATGGAATCCCATCCTATGAAGAGTCCCCTCACCCATGCGATCTGTGTATCGCAGTGAGCGAGAGGGTTCCCCCTCAGGAATGGAGACCTCTAACTCCCTAAATATCAAGGTAAACACCATGCCATAGGGAAGACTGAGCCTAGGTTTGTCTAGAGGCTCACATAGGTATTTGTAGATAAGTTTGGGGAAGTTGTTAGGAGTGTCCTGGAGTATGTGGTACATCAGGGCTAGGTCCCTCTCGGAAATAAAGTCAAACCTCCCAGTCTTTGGGAAGAGAGTCCTAGAAATGACACTAAGGAGAAGCCGCATTTCAGCCGACAGCTGATTTACGAACACCTCCTCTATGGGGGACTGTGGAGGACTCTCTAAGACTGCAGTAAGTGCCTCAGTCCTATCTAGAGGATGAGTGGGAGAGATCCCTTCTTGGGAAAGATGGAGGACTTGAGAAATGAGGTTCTCAGAGATGAATATAGGGACACCTGCTACGGTTCCCTGGATACCACCACTACCCCGGGCTATTGTCCCATAAAACTCCCTAACTAACCCCGGGTAAGTTGGAAGGTCTAATGAACAGAAGAACTCTAGACCTTGTGCCCTAAGACGATGCCCTAGGGTGAAGCCTTCCCGGGAGAGGAAGTCAAAGTCGACTTTCCTCCCGGTGGAGACCGCCTTCCCGGCGCACGGACGCGAGGGAACCGGCCTAGGCGGGGAAGAAACCGGAGGTGGTGGCCTCACGGGTTCGTTCCGTGCATTGGACCGTCGCTCGGCCCCGCTCGAGGAGATGGGTCTCTTTCGGCTTGGGACAACAGCTTTCCTAGGCATTTTTGACCTAGACACGGGGAAGGACACGGAAACTAGGAGGGAAGGTCGACGGAAAAGACCTAGACTGGGTCGGAGACGAGGTCGGAGACGGCTCTAGGGTTTTTGAACAGTGACGGCGGTGAATAGAAGTGTCGATTGAACGTTTCGATTAGGGTTAAAACATCGGATTCCCGACCTCGAGTCGACTCCAGTAAGTCGCGAGTCGACTCGACCTCGAGTCGACTCCAAAATATGCGTGAGTCGACTCCCCCATGATTCCATCGACCTCGAGTCGACTCCGAAATATGCGCGAGTCGACTCCCCCATGAGCCGACTCTAAAATGTATCCGAGTTGACTCGAACTCTGGCACGCACCCAAAAATCATGTTATTTTCGTGCCACAAGAGATAGTTATAGACTTATCCATGATTTAGGAGCTGAATTGAAGATCATAGATAAGAAGTCCTATGTTTACCTTAGACTAATCCTCAAAATCTATGAATTAAAGGAGAGTATCACGAGAATGGATCAATCACTCCTAACCCTCTTCTAAGTATGCAAAATCGATCCTCACTCAGGGATTTTGTGAAGATATCAGCAAGTTGATCATCAGTACACACAAATTGAAGTGTCACATCACCATTCAGTACATGATTTCTTATGAAGTGATGTCTTATCTCAATATGTTTAGTTCTTGAGTGCTGAATTGGATTTTTAGTTAGATTAATGGCACTTGTATTATCACAGTTAATGGGAATTTTATCTTGTTTAATGCCATAATCTTCAAGTTGTTGTTTAATCCATAAGATTTGAGCACAACAACTCCCGGCAGCAACATATTCGGCTTCCGCCGTAGATAGTGCAACCGAGTTTTGCTTCTTGCTAAACCAAGAGATTAAATTTTCTCCTAAGAATTGACATGACCCGCTGGTGCTTTTTCTATCAAGTTTACAACCAGCAAAATCTGAATCTGTATACCCTATTAAGTTTATGCTAGATTCTTTGGAGTACCACAAACCTATATTTTTTGTTCCTATTAGGTATTTAAAGATTCTCTTAACTGCAATTAAATGTGATTCCTTAGGATTAGATTGATATCTAGCACACATGCATACACTAAACATGATATCAGGTCTACTTGTAGTGAGATATAATAAAGATCCTATCATACCTCTATACATCTTTTGATCTACTGATTTACCTGATTCATCTTGGTCTAGTTTGCATGATGAACCCATGGGTGTGCTGATTGACTTGTTTCCTTCCATATCAAACTTCTTAAGCATCTCCTTGATGTATTTAGCTTGATTGATGAAGATCCCTTCTTCAGATTGTTTGATTTGGAGCCCGAGGAAATAGTTCAGCTCTTCCATCATGCTCATTTCAAATTCACTCTGCATTAGGTCAGCAAATTCTTCGCAGAGGCGATTGTTAGTAGCACCGAAAATAATATCATCTACATAAATCTGAACTATTAACATATCTTTGTTTTTCCTTTTTAAAAACAATGTTGTATCAACGTTTCCTCTAGAGAATTCATGATCTAACAGAAATTTGCTAAGTCTTTCATACCATGCTCTAGGTGTTTGTTTCAAACCATAAAGTGCTTTGTTTAATTTATATACATGATTGGGGTATTGATGATTTTCAAAACCAGGAGGTTGTTATACATACACCTCCTCATTAATATACCCATTCAAAAATGCACTTTTTACATCCATTTGAAATAATTTGAAGTCTTTAGAGCATGCAAATGCTAGTAACAATCTAATTGCCTCAAGTCTAGCTACAGGAGCAAAGGTTTCATCAAAATCTATACCTTCTTCTTGATTATAGCCCTTTGCTACTAGTCTAGCCTTGTTTCTAATCACAATTTCATTTTCATCAAGTTTATTTTTATATATCCATTTGGTACCTATTATTGAATATTCAGAGGGTCGTTCAACTAGGTTCCATACCTTGTTTCTAGTAAATTGGTTTAGTTCTTCTTGCATTGCATTTATCCAATTTACATCTTTTTCAGCTTCTTCTATGTGTTTAGGTTCAAAGTGTGAGACAAATGCTAGATGATTATTTAAGTTCCTAAGAGATGCTCTAGTCCTAACATGTTGAGATGGATCATCTAGAATTAATTTCTTAGGATGCCCATGAGCATACCTCCAAGCCTTAGTCAGCCCATGATCCACAATTGCCTCTTGGCTTGATGATGCATTTCCAATTAGTTTTTGTTCATCTTCTTGTAATGTCATCTCATCAATCTTTTCTTCAAGAATTTCTGCATCATCATCAAGAACAACTCTCTTGCTAGAAGAGATATCATTAGTATCATCAAAAACAACATGTATAGACTCTTCAATAACAAGATTTCTTTTGTTAAATACTCTATATGCTTTACTTGATGTAGAATATCCCAAAAAGATACCTTCATCAGATTTAGAATCAAATTTTCCTAAGTTATCCTTGCCATTATTATGAATGAAACACCTACATCCAAAAACATGAAAATAGTTTACTTTGGGCTTTCTATTTTTTCAAAGTTCATAAGGTGTTTTCTTTATAATGGGTCTCAATAAAACTCTATTTAATATATGACATGATGTATTAATGGCTTCTCCCCAAAAATACTTAGGGAGGTTACTTTCACATAGCATGGTTCTAGCCATTTCCTCTAGGATTCTATTCTTTCTTTCTACAACTCCATTTTGTTGTGGTGTCCTAGGTGCAGAAAAATTATGAGTTATCCCCTTTTTACTACAAAATTCATCAAATAGATGATTTTCAAATTCCGTTCCATGGTCACTTCTAATAGCTATGACTGAAGCATCTCTAGCATTAGTTACTTCCTTATGAAATTTCTTAAATACTGAAAATGCTTGATCTTTATGAGCTAAAAACATGACCCAAGTATATCTAGAAAAATCATCTACAATAACAAGACCATATTTGTTTCCACCTAGACTTGTGATTCTAGTTGGTCCAAATAGATCCATGTGTAGTAGTTCAAGAGGTCTAGAGGTAGAGACACAATTTATGGATTTAAAGGAGTTCCTTGATTGTTTGCCATATTGACAAGCTTCACAGATTTTATTTTTCTCAAATTTTAGTTTTGGCAAACCTATTACAGAATCTCTTTTAACTAACTTAAATATTGTATCCATACTTGCATGTCCTAATTTACGGTGCCATAACCAACTTGCATCATTCTCCTTAGTATCACTAGCAACTAAGCAAGGACTGTTTTTAGCAAGATTATCTAGATCTACTATATAGACATTTCCACGTCTTATTCCTTTGAATACTAAGCTATTATCAATTGAGTTGGTTATGATGCATAAGGATTGTTTAAACAGAACATCAAAACCCTTATCACATAATTAACTTATGCTAAGTAAGTTATGTTTAAGACCATCTACTAATCGTACATTATCAACAAAGGTTGAGGAGGTGATTTGTACTTTATCTATACCAACGATGTGACCTTGGTTATTGTCTCCAAATGTCACTGCACTTCCCTTCTTAGGCTCAAGGGTGAAGAATTGGTCTTTGTCACCCGTCATGTGTCTTGAGCAGCCACTATCCAAGTACCAACAGTTTTTGTCGACCTTGGCTGCAAGACACTCCTACACAAGGAAATCATACAATTTTAGGTACCCAAGTTTTCTTGGGTCCTTCATGGTTAGTAATGTTGGTTCCTTTTGGAATCCAAACCCTTTTAATTTTTTCTTTAGCTTTTCCTTTTCTATGATCACACACATTAGCTTTATGTCCTATTGTTCCACAGCAAAAATAGGTTATTTTCTTAATTTTGCTTTCCCCTGCTTTTACAAAGAAATTACTAAGGAGCTTTTGCTTATTTTTAGGTTTATACCCTAAACCAGCTCTATTGAACACAGCTCGTTGACTATTAAGTATCATTTCCAATTTTTCGGAACTATATGTAAACTTTTCTACAAAAGGTTTGTACTTTTCAAGTTCTTGCGCCAACTTTTGTTTTTCTGTTTTTAGTGCATTTAAGTCTTTTGTAAAATTATCTCTAATAGTTTGTTTATCCTTTTTAAGTTCAGAAATTTCCTTGGTTAGTTTTTCGTTATCTTTAATTAAGGTATTAGTTTTTTGAATTAACATTTGCTTGCTTGTTTTAAGTTCTAAATTTTCTTTAGTGATAAAATCCTTATCCTTAACTAATTTATCGTATTTATGGAGGTGAGATTGATTGGTTAGTTTTAGCTCTTTATTCTTAAGATTTATTGTCTTATATTCATCCATTAATTCATTAAACGCATCATACAATTCATCAAAGGTAAAATCTAAATGCGTTTCAGATGTTACCTCATTTTCGTTTGCGATAAAGTATAGGTTGGCCTTTTCTTCTTGTTCCTCATCCGATGATGATGATGATGAATCGGAGTCCGATAGGGTGGAGACGAGGACTTTCTTTTTCTTGTACTTGCTGGCCTTCTTGAGCAAAGGACAGTCCGCTCTGAAGTGTCCCGGCTTCTTACATTCGTAGCATCCGATTCCCTCATTTTTCCTTTTCTTACCTTTATCCTTGTAATAGGAACTTGAGGGACCTCTCCTTTGATGAAAGGACTTCTTTCGGTTGATGAATTTTCTGAACTTTCGTACGAGAAGAGCCTCATCATCATCTTCCTCATGATCTTCTTCTTCACTGCTGCTGCTGCAAGATAAATCCTTGTTAGAAGAAGTAGATTTGAGAGCTATTACCTTTTTCTTATGAGAGGATTCTTCTTCGCTGTGTTGTTTCATTGTGAGCTCGTGCGTCATTAGGGATCCAAGAAGCTCCTCAAGTGGAAGCTTGTTCAAGTCCTTGGCTTCTTGGATTGCCGTCACCTTGGCCTCCCATGACCTTGGCAAACAACGAAGAATCTTCCTGACAAGGTCACTATTAGTATAATTTTTGCCAAGGCTTTTTAGGCCATTGACAATGTCAGTAAATCTAGTAAACATGCAAGTGATAGTTTCATTGGAATCCATCTTAAATAATTCATACTTATGAACTAATATATTTATTTTAGATTCTTTTACTTGATTTGTGCCCTCATGGGTCACTTCAAGTCTATCCCAAATCTCTTTTGCAGAATTGCAAGTCGAGACTCTATTGAATTCATTTCGGTCTAAAGCACAATAAAGCACATTCATTGCTTTGGCATTTAGTTGTGCCTTCCTTATATCATTGTCATCCCAATCCTTTTCAAGTTTGGGTATAGTAACACCCTCTACAAAAATTGATGGGATGTATGGTCCATTAATTATGGTGGTCCACATCTCATAGTCTTGTGCTTGGATAAATATTCTCATCCTAGCCTTCCAATATGAGTAGTTGGTTCCATTGAAGAATGGAGGTCTATGGGTGGACTGGCCCTCAATATGTGAAGATCCAAATGGGGTTGTCATTTTGATCTTTTACTCTTTTGGTAGAAGAGTTCCTGCTCTGATACCACTTGTTGCCCAGATAGACAACCCAAGAGGAGGGCGGGGGGGGGGGGGGGGTGAATTGGGTTTTAAAATAATTATTGCAATTAAAAAAACTTTGTGAGTAACTAATTAAAACTTTTTGCAAGTGGATTAATTAGTTGCTATATGCAGTGGATGAAGGGAAAGAAAGAGACAATGAAACAATCACAAACACAAGCAATTTTATAGTGGTTCGGAGCTAATCCTTGCTCCTACGTCCACTCCCCAAGCCTCACTTGGGAGTTCACTATAATCCCTCGGATTACAGCCGGTTGTTTTACAAGTTCACAACCCAACTTGTTGTTTTACGAGATCACAACGAACTCGGTCGGTTTTCACAGGCTCACCGACTAGAACCACCCGATTGTTTTCTCGGGATCACAATCAAACCCTTACACCGTTGGTTTTAACCTTGGCTCACCAACAAACCTTAACACCCTTGATTCAATCCCCTGATTGAATCAAGTAAGAAATAAATAGTTTGAAACAAACAAAAAGGAAGCTTCTCAAAAGCGTATTTAAACAATTTAAGCAAGGAAGAGTAAGAAGCCCTCAAACTGATTTTGGAGATGGAGGAAGGGGCTTTTCAAACTCTTTGACTCCTCTTGAATTTGTTGTAGACTTGCTGTCAGGAGGAGAGCCTTGAATGTGAGGAAGATAGTTGGAGAGTCGACTTCAATGCACTTCTTCCTTCTTTTTCGTGTAATCACTTTAGAGAGCTTTTGGTTGGTGGAAAACCCTTTAGCTTTGAATGGAGTCTCTCTTCCTTACTTTATTACTGTTCCCTCAGGCTATTTAAGCCATTTCCAAAGAAAAATAGCCGTTAGACACAGATTCAAGGCCGTTCTGCACATTCTGCAACTCCTGACAAAATGCCCGTTGGGATCGGAGTCGACTCGCTCGATCAGGAGTCGACTCGAGTGTTGCTGGAGTCGACTCATGCTTTACTGGAGATGACTCGGCCACTGTTCAAAATTTGAAATCGAGTGCCGTCCCGTTCTGGAGTCGACTCGGCTGAACCTGGAGTCGACTCGCCAATTGTCCGGAGATGACTTTCCCTTCTGGAGACGACTCGATCTTCAGGGCTTCAAAACTCATCCTCTCGATTTTACTTCCTCGAGTCGACTCGGATTCCCTTGGAGTCGACTCGGCTCTCAGAGCCGGAAAGACAGGTCTTCTGTCTTTGAACTTGAACTGTCTCGGAGTCGACTCGGACTTTGCGGGAGTCGACTCGGCTCTCAGACACGAAATACCGATCTTCTGTCTTTGGAGTTGAACTGCCTCGGAGTCGACTCGGACTTTGCGGGAGTCGACTCGGCTCTCAGACACCGAAGTATCGGTCTTCTGTCTTTGGAGTTGAACTTTCTTGGAGTCGACTCGGACTTTGCGGAAGTCGACTCGGCTCTCAGACATCGAAGTTGGCTCTCTGACTTTTAGCCTTGCATTTCTCTGGGAGTCGACTCTTGCTTCCTTAGGAGTCGACCTGCCAACCATCGGAGTCGACTCGAGTTCTTCGGGAGTCGACTCGGCTCTCAGAGTCCAAAATGGCTTCTCTGTCTTTCTGTCTGTTACTCCATGTAGTCGACTCGTACTATGCTAGAGTCGACTCGGTAAGCATCAGAGTCGACTCGAATTCTTCAGGAGTCGACTCGTTGACAGGTTCTGAGATGAATCTTTCTGTCCGGCTGTCTGTTCTCAGTCGGAGTCGACTCGTAATGTGCAGGAGTCGACTCGAGCTTGTGCCAGTGCTTCTGATACGCTGGGAGTCGACTCGTAATCTTCCGGAGTCGACTCGAGATTCAGACTTTGGTTCAAATTGAATTCTTACTTATCCAAAGTATATTGAACCAAAGCTAGAGACACTTAAACATTAATTTACAAATATTTGGCTGAAACACTAGATTGAATTCATTAGTATAACATAAGATATACTCAAATGCTTTGAGCTCATCAAAATCAAATAGGGTTATAATCAATCACTCCACAGCTCGTGAGGCTCGTTTGCCTGAGCCTGAGCCTGCCCCGGCGGCCGGCGCCCCATCCCCATCATTCGTCGGAGGACGGGAGGAGAAAAGAACGAAGGAAATAAAGAAAAAAAGAAAGAAGAGAAGAAAGAAGGGGGGGGGGGGGCGCGAGCACCACCGCACGGGCGTCGGCCGCGGGTCGACTGCAGGCGCCGCGGGCGCCGGAGGCTCGGCCGCGGGTCGACCGCAGGCGCCGCGGGCGCCGGAGGCTCAGCCGCAGGGGAGGGAGTGAAACTTTCACTATGAAAGGAAGGGGGTAGGGGGGACCTCGACGCAGGAACGGCCGGATGGGGCGGCGGCGCTTGACACTTGTTGCCTTCCCCGCTGGGGGTGACGACATCGGGGGCGGAGAAGGGAGAGGAGGTTGCGGCGAAGTTTCTCGGAGAGCTGGGATCGGGTGTACGGCGTCGTCATCGTGGTCGGAGGGGAGGGGGCATCGGCTTCGGGCTTGGGGGCGAGCCAGCGAGGAGAATGGAGAAGAAACTGAGAACGGCGAGAAGAAAGGAGGGCCAGAGGCGGAAGGGATTAGGGAATGTTCTGGAGAAATCGAGAAGAAAGGAGAAAGAAAATAAAAATGGGTTAACGGGTTAGGTTCGGGTTAACGGGTTGAGTCCGAACCCGAACCAATCCAATTCGATTTAAAGAAATTAAATAGATTTGGGTTAGCTCGGGTTGGATCTGATCTAAATCCAACTAGGTTCAATTAGATTGGGATTTAACTTGATTGAGCCAAATAAAATTTAATTGGGTTGAGTCCAAATTTAATTGGGACCCAATTAAATTGTTAATTGGACTGAGCCCTCATTTGGGCTCGTGAGCTGCTCGGGCTCGAATTTAAATGGGCCTCATTTTAGGCTCGGGCTCGGGCTCGTTTGACTAACGAGCCGAGCTCGAGTCGAGCTTTTACCAAGCCGGGCCCGAGCCGAGCCCGAGTAGCTTGGACCGTTGACAGCCCTAATTATGGATCCAGGATAGGGTCATAGTACAAGCACATGCACGTCAATTGGTTAGATTGTCTTCAACTCTTGACTCGATCTTGATCCCCTAGGTCCAATTGTGATCAACTCCTTGATCCATCTTCAATCAACCCTTAATCTCGATCCGCGCAAGTTGTGCTTGTAGAGAATGCATCGATCAACCATTGACGTGCAAACACATCATAGATTACATCCCAGATAACTTTAAAAATTAAATAAAATTAAATAAAATTAAATAATTACAACCCTTTTTCATGAGACACGCAGATCTCTAATACATCAATATAAGATGCACGCATGCATTTGAAAAAAGTGATTTACATGCCATCACATAACATTACAGAACATCGCAGAACATTTCAGTATATGTAAAGGGTTCATCCATGATCATCACCATACGCATCTCATGCATAAATATAATTTACAGATCTGAAACTTAACTGATTACGTCATCTCATGAGTTGCTGATCATGCAAGATATGATTCTAAATATTTGTAATCATATTATCAAAACAATAGAATCATTAATCCATGCATACAAAAATCAGCATGCAAAAATCAACAACCTGAAATTCTGAATGCAGAAAATTTCAGCAAGCATATTTTTTTAAATTTCAGATCTAATATGACTTTAATGATTAATCTTAATCTTAATCTACGCAATCTGGCTTTGATACCACTGTTGGGATCTCTCGCACGCCGCAAAAAAATTCTGAACACAGCGGAAGGCATGCGCAAGATCCCGTTCATTGCATGAACATTAATTAAATTAAATTGCAATCCAATTACAATTATTTCTTCTTCAACTTAGTAACTCTTAGCAGATTAACCAATTATCAATCAAAATTGATTATTTGTGATTCCTAATCACAATTCAATCATCAGGTCGGTTAATACCTCTAATCTGTATGACCCCATAGGTTCTATTCTATCTGGTAGTGAGATATATTGTGATTTCTATCACAATATCATTGAAAACTTTTTTCAATAGGTTAGAACAATCCCAACTCAACTCAGCAGGGATCATCGACCATCAAGATAATCCCTATGAGTCTCACCATCCACCAGTGACACATAGCAGCATGTAGTGGTTATCCAGCAGAATGGAATGATGAACCTCTAGGTGCAGTTATCGTATGATACAGTCCTTTCTACCGTGGATTCCTATAGGACGGAGGTCACGGATAACTCGTCAAATTCCATCGTCTGTCATATGTCAAGATTTATTCGACTTAAGTTCGAGAGTGAAAAACTCTTTTTCCACTGTACGTATTGCCCCAGTCGAGGTCTTACGAACTCAGTCTTATAAATCACATAGGATCACTCCTCATCTACCAAGATCGATAGATTCCATATAGGTGCATACCCTACTCCTACAATGAGTCTACTGCAGCCAGTCTACCCTACAAGGACCTATATGGCTAGAGACCATGTATATATGCAGTCAAACTACAGCAACCTCACTGTGAATAACTGAAGCACCGCAGGTCAAAGGACCAATCACACTACTGCAACATCAAGCAAGTCACTGACGAGTGGATAGACATCCAACTGACTTCTTGTTTGGTCATGCTCAGTACCCTTGTTCTCTAACAAGCACTTGCAATATCACTTCAGTGTCTCTACACTGTGGACTCGAGTCTCGTCCATCCATAAGAAAAGCAATCTGTGCACTGATCTCTTCGGATCGATCACCGTCCTCGTGATAATTAATCGATCAGGAGCATTTAGAAATTAATCACCAATGATACATGGCTTTAATTCTCAACTCTTGAGAATATGCATCATCATCTTATTAATTTCTTGGACGATTCATAGACACATACACAATATAAATGAAAAAGATGCCAATTTATTATTCAATAATAATAAAGTCAAGTACAAAATTATGTTCCAGAATTAATAATGTGTCAGTCAGATTGGCTTCTAGGACATACATTTAATAAATGAATGATATGAAGAAGTGGGGGATGATTGAGACATACAAGCGCATAGAGAAGAAACATAGGGGCATGAAATATTGCGGTAGCAGTCGTAATCGAAAACCTGCGGTTAGGTTTAAATGAAGAGGCCGACAATGGAGAAGATGACATGGAAAGGCCGTGAGAAGAAGAATACAACATCTGCAACGGCGGCAGCAACGACCATGTTGATGATGTAGAGTGATATGATGAGTATGAGGATGAGGAGGCGGCATAGCAAGAAGAAGAGGAGGACAAAGTGGTGGAAGATGACTTGTGATACTTCTTCTGCCTCTTTCTGGCTTCTCCTTGCTCTCCTCCTAAACTTTGCTTCCTCTTCTTTGATGCTTTCGCCGTTGAAGCTAGAGAAAATTTTCAAATCCTTCAAGGAGACGATCTATATTAATTTGTCCCTTCATCTGTATGATTTGCTTAGATTATTTTACGAGGATACTCTTCTTGGCAGATTTATTTTCCAGAGTCTTATATGAACTCAAAGAGTCGTTTTAAGATATTCCCTCTGTGGTTAGCACTCTATTTATGAACATTAAAAGGGAATGGTGGATAAGGATGCGGTAATTAGCGTGGAGAGTGGGTTTGGCTAGTACTATTATTATTACTGTTATTATTATTGTGTGTTTTAAATAGTTAGATTATTTGTTTGGGTGGGTTAAAAACAAAAAGTAACTTCACATTAACAAAAAAAAGCTTGAACCAACAGCTAGGATTTGTACTCGATCTACATTTAGGACGCATTTGAATGTTTTACAAAAATATGATTTACACCTTTTTTCCTATAATTACTTTCTAAAGTCAAGACCAGCTCCCAAAGTTCGTTATATTTAGATTGTAAAATGAAAAACAATTATTTGAGACCTTGAAAACCAAGGAGAGCATTAGAATGCCTCAAACTAATGTGCCAAAATGAATCTCTTCAATTACTTCTGATCAAACTCTAAGTAACAAGTCTATTATGGCCAAGTCCAGCTTTAATAACCGAAATCTCAGTAATCACTGAAATAATTGTTTCTTATTTTTCTTTTAATATCATAGACGTCTGGAATAAAGCTATCTTAAATTCAAGCATATATATAAATCCTGTAAGTGTGACAAGAGCTAATAGAAATGGTTGGTTCTTATGTCCTGATAAATGAAATAATTGCTTTTACTTCATAATATAAAACCGTTCGATGCACCAAAGAAGTTGACATAATCAATATCAGTATCAAGTACCAAAGAACATTGGAACCGTCTTTTTGCAGTTATCCATCTAATATAGGGCTAGTTTTGTAATAATCTAAAAAAAAAATTAGGACTCGTCGGCTGGCCCGAAGAGGCCGGGCCCATCCCGACCTAGACTGGCCCCGCCTGTGGGCTTGTGGGCCAGTCTGAATGGGCTAAGCCCAAAGTCGACCCGTGTCTATCGAGGAAGAAGACCCTGACGGAAAGGAGGACTCCTCGAGGGTAGTCCAAGTTCGAATCGAACTCGGAGATCTTGCTTAATTAACTCTCCTCCCCCTCCTCTGATTTCCACCACCAGAATCGTCGGGAATCGCCACTGATCCCAAGTATGCCTCTCTGAGTCTTCTCCCCGAATCCTCACCGGAAGCTTCGCCGAACTAAGGTGAGAACTCTTCCCCTTCTTCTCTTTCTTTTCGTGTTTTAGAGTTGCTACCACATTGATTTGGGTTTTGGATTAACTTCCGAAACAGGGATGCTCTGTTTCGGCTTCATCTTCTGGGTTTTGCCACCGCCTCGCCGCAGGGTGCCGTCTCACCACACGGGCCGCGGCCACCTTGTCGACAACCCCACCGCTTGAGCCTCCCTCTTCCTCTTCCCATCTCCTTGTGGATCTGCAGCCCCAAGCCGAGCTTCGGCCACCATTGCAATGGCCGCCGACGCGGGCGATGACCGTGGCTGAGGGTTGTTACTAGGCTGGCTGTCGTCGCCAGGGATGGGCTGCCGTGGTGGCTGCGCCACCCCTGATCGAGAAGAGGAAGGAGAGAATGGCTCTCCCGTATTTTGGAGAAGAAGAAGAGAGCCCTCACTCTTCTTTCTCTCTCTTCTCTCCACTTTCTCTCTCCTCTCTATCTCTTGATTGCTCTCTCTATGAGACTTTCTCTCTACTGAACTTTCTCTCTCTATCTGGATTATTTCTCTCTCTTATTTTTCTCTTCGCATGGATTTATGGACCCAGCAGAAATGTCCTAGATGTTTTCATTGTAGACCCAAGTTGACCCCAGTAGAGGATCCTGGACCAATATCACTGTGACCATCCGTCGTGCTAGCCTTACTCTGACTACTGCCAAGCACTATTGGACTCTCTCATCATGAATCTCTATTATGTTACATGTACTATGGTCTGATTCTAATTTCATGTTTTGATTGGCTTGATTAGCCAAAGCGGACCGACCTAAATCATCGAATGTTGTTACCTAGTCAACTCTGTCTGTCTTACGCCCGATTGTTGTCGGTCACCATTAGACCCATAATTGATAATCCCTAATCTATTTCCTTGATTTGATATATGATTTATGATTAGATGAATTGAGTTACATCATACTGGTTAATTCGAACAATTAGGCATTGTTATCTAGTTGGCATCGTATATCTTTCTATACAAACATATTTTCATAGTCGAGCTCTGATTTTACATTCATCCAAGCAGGAAGAATGCTAACGAGATCTTATACTCTAGTTTCTCTCTCTTTCTGTTGGTACTTTATCTCTGTAACTTGACTCGAGAAAATCTTTGGTTGAGAGGGCTGCTGGATAGTCCTAAGTTGCTACGTGATGGTGGACCCCTTTAGTGGATCAATGGAGGATTCTGGATTATCGGATACCTCAGATAATTTTTTATATTGATTTGGTTCCGTAGGAGAACAATCTTTTGGATAGGAGGACATTGAGCAAAGTTTTGTGCATCCCGATTCATAGATCGCGGTAGTTTGTTTGGGGTATCAGCAAAGAAGTAAGAATTCTTGTACACCGATCTATATGATATAGATATTTTTGTACCTATATATGTATGATATGCTATGATCTAGATAAGTAAGAAGCAAGAATAGTTTTATGATGGTTTTGGTATTAAATCGTATTTTAATCTTGTTTGCTTATGATAGATAGTATGATGGGTGCATATATGAGCATAACTTACACTTGCATAATTGGACTAATAGATGTGGTGCCCTGAACTAACCATGTTATTATTATTTGCCTTGTTACAAGCTAGAAACGTGATTGCGGTTAGTCTAAAGCTGAAAATAAATAAAAAGGAATTGATGTATGGATGTAAATTTGATTAAATGAACAAGGACTTTGGCCCGTCTCGTTATTAGTGGTTTGCCCCGTCACAGGCTAGAAATGTGATACTATTGGTTTGTCCCACCACAAGCTAGAAATATGAAACTACTATTTGTCCCGTCACAGGCTAGAAATGTAAAACAATTGTTTGCCCCATCGTAAGCTGAAAATGTGATACTATTGGTAGTCCCATTGTAGGTTAGAAATGTAATACTGTTGGTTGCCCCGTCACAAGCTGAAAACTTGGTCGAAATTTAGCTCAAAGTTGAAAAGATAATTGATTTGGATCAAATTAAAAAGAAATGAAAAGAAAAGCATTCAAAGCATTAATGAAGATTTATAAGATATCATATTCTGTATCACTCTTGAGTAGTTGGATTTCTATTGATATTTGATGTATATATTTATACTGATTATTCGAGCATTATTAATAGCCGGTTTGTGATTTTATGATATGTGCATTGTTTTTTTGTTGTTTTTAAATATATATTATTATTGTGTTGGTGTGGATGTGTGAGGATTCTTACTAGGCTATAAACTCATAACCCCTTTTCTTTTTCTTTTTTAGTATTGCAGGTTGCATCACAAGTAGAGGAAAGATTAGATAGAGCATAACTGATACTGGTTGGATGATCAAATTCTGTAATCGGATCAAATTTGTTGTTTGGTATGAATTGAGATCATTGTTGATTATAGATATTAAGGTTGTATTATATTGTGTCTCCAAATAGTTTATTTAACCAATCAGCACCTAACATGGTCCTATAATACGCAATAATTCTATTGCTTGGTACCTAGTAAGCCATAGATCGCAATCCTCTGTTTTGATTCTTCCTTCTCATGTTGGACTGTGGGATGAAGTCGGTTGGGCCTGCCGACTTCAATCTCATACATCCCATTCAAGGCCAGTCCTCACGGTCATCATTGACGTCCGAACTGGAACTATCCATGCAAAGAGGGATGCCAACTGAACAAAGCCCAATAATTGGCTATATACATGCAGTTGTGCACCTTAAAAAAACAAACACATCCTGTGACCTAAAAGCCAAACGCATCTTGTGAAACTGTATCACTGTATGTCCAGCATTTTGTTATTTAAGCCTCTTGATACTTATGCATTAAATTTTGTCATAATGGTATTACGAGGAGAATATCCTCATATAACCCAGAATTCTCACCTATCTCAAACATATATATATTATCCAAGGTCCGTATGTCCAACATCTTGTGTAGCCTATTACCATTATTTAGAAATCACATAGATTATCAAGGAAAACCAACAAATAAAACAATTCTCTTGTGTGCTCATTGAATGGAATAAGCACTTTGCAAAGCACATGTTTTGCGTGGCGTGTACCGAAGGACAAGCCTGCATGAATTAAGAAAGTACCGCCAAATGTTTTGAATGGACTCACACAATTTATTCCACATACTACTGAAAAAAGAAAAAAACAAAAATATGGAGAGCGAATCCGTATCCTAACCCCAAAGCTTTTCTCCATCGTCCAAGAAACTTCATGTGGCATCTTGCAAACTTGTCATGCAACACATGCAGAGGCAAAAATATTATGAGATTCCTTTTCCATTGAGAGAAATTTCGTGAACAGGTTATCATTAGTTAGATTCAAGTTAAGCCAGTGGGCTGGCCATTTTTTTCATCGTTGCTCCATTGAGAGAAATTGGGATGCCAAACATGCATGGTTGCAAAACATGGCAGGTAGAAAGGCTAGCTTTTCGCTCATTTGTGAAATTGGGATGCCAAACATGTGTGGTTGCGAAACATGCCGGGCAGGAATTAGACTCTGAGAAAACACCATTTTCGAGATGGGTAATGCTGTGGCAATCTAGGCATACATAATATCTTGTCTCGCTGTACAAATGCACCGAAAAAAATCCCACTTCCGTTAAATTCTCGGATAACGAGCAAGTCTAAACAGGAGAGTTGGAGACAAGAATAGGTTGTGCCCCAATGCTCCATACATATCGGTCAATTACAAATAGAAAAAAAATTATATTTAATAAAAAAAAATATTGAAGATTTCGATGTTGGACCAAATCGACCTCGACAACTTTGGCATAGATTGAGGCACGTAACTTCGGTCCCAGCTAAGAAGATAACAAACCGAGGTGGGCGACTTCATCTCCGACCAAGAAGCCAATCAATACGTGCCAACAAGGATTAATAGTTCCGTCAATCGGCCGTTGTGACAGCTTTGCATTTGATGCACGATCAGTATTGTACGCTGCCCATGCTGTAGATAAACTACCGGCTGTTGCCTGACGACTGGTACACATCACGCCGACTTAGATAAACAACAAAATGAACTCTCCTATCCTATATAAAGGGGCGGTTCGGGGACCTCAGATATGCAATTTTATTCATAAAGAATACCATTTTGCTGAAATCTCTTCTTTCCATACTGTTGCCTCTCTATTCTGACAAGCATCGAAGGATCCTCTACCGGAAATTATCTGGCATGCAAGGCCATTTCGGGGAGATCAGCTTTTCCACACCTCAGTCAGCCAGTTCAGCTCGATTTTCGCCGACCATAGAGTTAGCCGAGCTGCGCTCCGATGTCGATTCAGGATTCAATGGCAATAATTCTCTATGCATGTCCATTAAATATGATTCAACAGATCTAGAGATATCAAAAAAAGATTTTATCCTATAACTTAAACTGGAATAAAGAAAGAAATGTAATTACATGTTAGGATGTATTTGGATGTTTATACTTGATTTTGAATAAAGCATATCTTTTCATTTTTCTAATTAATCATTGTTATATAACTAATCAACAAGTTTTTGTTGTTGATTATTTAATTTAACATATATTGGATGTTTCATTTATAAACACTTCAGGTCATGGATCATTTTAGCCTGATTAATTTTGTTTGATACACGATGGATAACCAAAACAGATCTCCAGTTGATTCAATTTTGATGCAAATTTTCATTGCTTGAACGCCAATCTGACTTAATCCTTCAATAGACCAAATAGGAAAACAAAACTTAGTGCCCAAACCTTATAGGTATTGGCCGGGATTTAATGAAACCCCAATTCGACAAGCCTCAACAGCACCCTAACTACACTATCACCAACACTGTCCGATTATAAAATGGAACATACTTTCTAATCCAATAGATTGATGTGATCGCCATCTATTAGACTATTAAAAGATAACAGACATGATTAAACATGTTCATAGGCCAGGCAAAGTTGGATTCAGATTGGGCTCAGTTTAAGATATAACTAAATTTAGCTCAGTCTAGGCCTGGCTTGGCCAGGCTTTTGGGTCTACCTTCTAGCCAAGCCTAGTACTTACTTCAATCTTTAGGCTTAGGCTTCCTCAAATGGAAGAAACGAGAAAAGTAGTAACTTGGATGAGCTTGAGAAGTTTGCTAAGCCTTTCAAGGTTGCAAGCCAAAGAAGTGAAATCAAAGTTTTCACCTTTTTCTAAGTAAGGATCATGATAAAAATACAATCAAGAGCTTGACAGAATCCAAAATCATAATCCTGGAAATCTAAAGAGGGAGAAAGAGAAGGGCACAGAATAAAGCTTGTTGATAACTAGGAAGAGAGTCGGAATGCAGAAGGCCTCGGCCTCCTTAGTCTCCGGTCGGTAAATATAGACAATATGCATGGATTTGGAGGACAAGGTCTCGAGGAGGAGGAGGAGGAGACTGGAGAGAAGCAGATTCCTTTTCTCAATTCAAGAATAAGTGGCATACCAGCCACCACCCTAGCCATAAGTGAACTGCCTACTAACCCTAGCTCACCATTCAAGTGAATCAAGCTTACTTAAAAATAGGTTATTTATAAAGGGGGCTAGGTTCGGGCTGGGTTTTATCACATAAACACAGTGGCAACCTGATTCTCAGGCATGGCCCAGCTTCGTCTGTCGGGCTTAATATCCAGGACGAGGCCTGCCTAAAAGAACTGGGCGGGCTGCTGGGCCGTCAACAGGTCTAGACGAGCCGAAATCGACGTCCTGATTGGAACTGTCGTTGGGCTTAATATCCAGGCTCAGGCCCGCCCAAAAGGACTGGATGGGCCTCCAGGCCGTGAACACAAGATAAAGGCGACTCCACGGCCTGAACGGCCATCAGATCAACGAGTTCCCCATCACACTCAATCCGAGCCGTCCGTGGACGCAAGCTCCTTCATTTAAGCCCTCCGTCTCTCGAAACTCGGGTTTTTCTTGACGTTCGGCGACCGCAGCTAGGGTTTTCCAAGGTTCGATCCGCTTGCCTTCCCTTTCTTTCCTCTTATTAAACTCTCCTCGTCCTGGATCACCTATTAACGAAGGCTTTTTTGTTCCTTTTTCAGATCTGGGTCTTTCTTCTCGCTGCTGATTTAGGTACTCTTCTTCTTCTTCTTCTCCTCCTCCATTTTCCGAGATTTTGCGGCTTTTCTTCCCTCTTTTACCTGATTCTAATTGAGTAGATAATCTTCTTCAACATTGTTTATTTCTTCCTGTGTAGTAATTTTTATTGTATATGACGGGAGTCTTGGGTTTTTTCCCATCTTTAATCTCGTCTGGAATTGAATTAACTGGTCTATTTGGCCGTTTGAGAAGGTTGAAGGAGTTACTTGACTAGAAAGCGTATTCTTGGATTGTTTGATTCAATTATGGTGTTTAACCTGATAAACGAGCATAGAGTAATTCTAATTTGTCCCTGTAAATATCTCTTATGATATGCAGTATTCTCAATTCTTTATTTCTCTTTTATTTCTCGGTTTAGGTGGGTGTGGATGGTTACGAGAAAGGCTAACGTTTTCAAATATAACTTTTGAATACGAAAAGAATGACGTTATCCAAAAATAAAAGAATTCACGGCAATGGGATATTTATGAAAATGATATGATATATTGTTGTAGATCACCGGAGCATCTAACTTGGAATTCAAGAAAATTGTAATTTTCTTTAAAATAGGGTTCAATAGAAGAGGGATTTGGTGCCATAAGTTGTTCCTTGTCATAAAAACATTTAATGAAACAAATTGAATACCAGTGTTTAGGATGCTGCAATGAGATCTGTGAGTCCGGAAAGTTCACTTGTTCCGTCTTTGATCTTGTGTTCCTGATCCATCCTTTCTGGGCTAAGCTTTAGCTGGTGAGGTGAATCTTCCTTTCACTTCAAGGAGCTGCATGGTATTAATCCATATTCAATCCTTGGGAACAATGTTTTGGCCAAGGCTCCCAATCTGGCACAGTTTCAGATCTTGAGTTCTGGATCAGCCGCTGTGTGCTTTCTCACTTGTATTTTAGTTTTGGCCAAAACTCCCAAATTGATACAGATTCATATTGGTTTGGATGAACCAGGGGGTCTGAGAGTTCTGGCTGAAACAGCAAAAAAATGTTCTTTAGCCTAATTGTTCTGGCGGAAACAGCAAACATGGTCTCTAGCCTAAGTGGTGATGTTGATGCCTGAAGTAGAATCTACACACACTTATGTTTAATGTTCTTCTTCTTCAAAAAAAAAACTATGCATGAATCATGATAATCATTATCATCATCTTCTTCTTTGTCCTTTAAATAGTATGCATGAATCATTTGCTCCTTGGGCTAGAGTTTTATGGCAGTTATTTGGAGTATGTGGATATATTTTCTTCCTGTTTCTTTGGGCGTCAAGTGTAGCTTTATATATGAACAAACTTGCAACAGATTCTTGATTTATTGTTTGATCTTTCTCTTAAAGGTTGCAACCACTTGGTGGTGGTCGTTGCAGTTAAAACAGAGTTCTAACATTGCATTGCACTTTCTGAACATATAAACAGATTTTACACTTTTTTTATTTTATTTTTTTGTTCAGTCCCATGCCCTATTATAATAATGTATGAGGTGTCTTTTAATCCTTTTAATTTTAAAACTCTTTCTGTATCTTCAAATTTACTTATTATGGAAGCTTTGTTCTTTATTTTCTTGTGGCTTGTAGATTTTGGTATGTATATTATCTTTTCTTTTTGTATGTTGCTGTACCTATGGCTTCAATTGGATCACCAGGCTTTCATGTCTTATTTCACTAGGTTGACTTCCTTCGATCTGACCTATCAAGTACGTTGGATATATATAGTTCTTCGACCACTCTACAATATATAATATGATGACCATGTACTTTAGCTTTGTGATCACTAAGAACCATTTTTCACATTTATGCTGCTGTTACTTGCATTGACATAAATATTATATATGTACTATTGTTAGTAATCAAATTGCTATCAGCTTTTCTATGACATAATAGATAATTGCAGGGCATGACAAATGAAATTTGTTAAAGTGGTCACTGTGTTGATAAATGATATTGATTAACTTCATCTGTACTTATGGTTTTCTTGAGCAGAAGAACTATTTTCTTAATGCATCTTTTAACTTACATAGATTGTTTCAGAACATCTTTTCAAGTTTGGTTAGTTTCTTGCTAATTTAACATGCTGATGTACATAGGAGTCGCAGCAGCAAAATGTATACAGCGAGGAAGAAAATCCAGAAGGAAAAGGATGTTGAACCTACTGAATTTGAGGAGACAGTCGCCCAGGTCAGTTTTGTAAATGTAATGTATAGCCTCTATAAGACATTTAATGATTTTGATAAATTTTGGTTTTGTCATCTTTGCAGGCCCTTTTTGACTTGGAGAACACCAATCAGGAGCTTAAAAGTGACTTGAAGGATCTTTACATTAACTCAGCTATGTAAGGAAATTATTTCTTGAATCCATGTAATCTGCGTTTCGTCACTTTGAGCATTGATGATTTTCTCTACAATTTATGTTTCAATAGTCAAATTGATGTTGCGGGGAACCGGAAGGCTGTTGTTATCCATGTTCCTTACAGACTCCGGAAGGCTTTCCGGAAAATTCATGTGAGGCTTATCCGGGAACTGGAGAAGAAATTCAGTGGCAAGGTCAGAATTTATGATTTTTAGACTGCTTTATTCTTTTCTTGATTTTGGAAGCTGAAAATTAGTTATAGATGTCGTTTGTAGATATACTTCATCTTTGTACGGTTAAACAATGGGTGACATGTTTTTACTTATTGTTTTGTAGGATGTAATATTGATTGCTACTAGAAGGATAGTGAGGCCACCAAAAAAGGGTTCTGCAGTAGTTCGGCCCCGAAGCCGCACACTGACACATGTGCATGAAGCAATGTTGGAGGACATTGTTTATCCAGCAGAGATTGTTGGGAAACGTATTCGATATCGTCTTGATGGGTCTAAGATCATCAAGGTATGGAGGCATTCCTTGCACATTTATGTGAATGAAAGAAATATTTAAGCAACACTGGTTCTGCTTTCTCTGCATAGTTCATGCTTCAAGCCAATTCATTTTAGATATTGATTTTATTATGCTTCGCACAATGGTTGCTTTCACTTTCAGTGAATTGCTTGTAGATGATTTCATTCGCTAGGATTTACTATTTGTGTTTCTGATGTTTTAATTTATTGGATTTTAGTAAATATAACCTTAAAATGCTATTTTTAACCTGGTGAGGGGACAAGGCACAAGCAAATCATACGGATTAGATTATTTGGTGGCATTGAAGCAAAACTGTGTCAAAGCATGAACCATTATACTTGTCGTTGATTGCTGATGCTGTAGCTTAAAGTGCTGTTTTTTACCTGCTAAGGCAATGCGGCACCTTTAAATAAACCAACTAATTTGGTTTTTCAGTGTCATTGTGGCAATATCTCATAGGTAGTAACTTTAACCTTTTCCTTTTTTGGTCATTAGGTAGTTGAGTGGATTAATGGTTATGTGGCTGTGGGTGGAGCCATCTTTTGAATATTGATGATAAATAGATTATGATAATGGGTGTGGCTATGGGTGTTGTTAATTTTCTACGAAAACTATTAGCAAAATGTATGCCTTATATTTGATTTTTGAAAAAATAATGGGAGCATGAGTTCTCTGTACCTGCTGTCTTTATTCTTTTGTCTGGATACTTCTCTAAATTGCTTTTAGTTTCCCACCTCTCTTTTTTCTTTTCCCCCACTGCATCAACTGCACCTTCTCTTTTGCTTGTGTGAGACTCCTTATTCTGCCTCATTGAATATCTTGTACCATGGCAGATCTTCTTAGACCCAAAAGAGAGGAACAACACTGAGTATAAGTTGGAGAGCTTTGCTGGAGTATACCGCAAACTTACAGGAAAAAATGTGGTGTTCGAGTACCCCGTTACTGAGGCATGAAGACATGTTGAGTAAAGCTTTTCTTAGACTTCTTGCTTTTTGTCAAATTTGCAACAATTTGTGTTTTAATTTTGATACCGTTGCCCAAGGACAATTTTATTGAGATAAGAGGGTATGTTTGGTGGAGATGACTATGGGGACTTTCTATGTTACAAGTAGTTATTTGTTTCTAACTGTTTTGAGTTAAATTGGATAGTGAAAGCTTGATCGAAACATTAGCTCTGATGGTTGATGTTATTAGCAGCTCAGTTATGCTTAATTGCTTTGCTGCAATTTCTTCCTCTAGCATTTTCTGTCTGCGATCTTTGAGGGAATAATATGTAGGCAGCTAGTGCGTGACATCACATCTCTGCAGTGTTATTATATCTGGTTCAACTAAGCTAGGTTGCCCTTCATTTTTTTATGACCTCGCTGCTTTGGGTTTTGCTATGGGCTACTTGTGCATGTCACCTCTTGTTTTGACCACTGATTCCTGTAAAATGCCATTATTGATACTTCCATTAGATCAATGCAACTGCAGAACATTTTTCTATCAAATCTTTTGCTGCTTTCCCCCAGTGTAAAAGCCTTTGGATTATTAGCTTATGACAATCAATACTGTGGAGGTTTGGGAATGCCGAAAAATTGATCTGAAGCACCTTTTGCTCCTTGACTTGCTAATGCCACCCTTCAAGAAGAGAAGAAAGGGCAACATTTATTGTTTGCATTTTTTAACTCAGGAAGGTCTCCAATTAGTATGGACTAGATAGTAGGTGATACATGATAACTTATTTGTTGCGAGGTTCTATTCTAATGTTCAATCTCGATTTGTGTGTAGGACTTCATTTTTAATCCACTAGTGTTTGGTATGATATATTCTGGTTTATAGTTTTGATCATGTGACATATGTAAAGGAACTTCTGATTGATGACTTTGATCATGGTTAAAATTAAGAAACAGAGGGTGAAATTGGAATACAAATGGGACCCTAGAGCAGTTGGCGTGAGTGTTTCTTTTATTTGCTAAGGTCGTACAAGTTTTGGTGGTTATTAGAGGATGAGATAGGATTTTTGACCTTGGTCTTTTGATATTAGATTAAGATGGTGAGTCTCGATGCAATATTTAGGTTGTTCTATTGTGCCTTGGAGGTTCATGGATTCAAAATATAGGAATAGTCTGCCCTCTCCAGACTTTCACGGTGGTGGGAGATTTGATCCCCAACTTGTTTTTTTTTTAATAAGAATCTTTTGATATTAGAATTTTTTAAAAGCCAAAGATATTTTAGGTCTTAAACTACACGTCTTGCGAAACAAATATTAAAGCAAAGTTGCAGGGCCAAACATGGGGTCTGCTGAATAGGTGCAGGAGATGTCTTAGGAATTGAACTACTAAAGAAATTAGTTTTATGAAAAATAATATATTTTTTCTTTTTCTTACATAAATTAAGTGCTAATGCATATTTTGCAGTAAAAAATTGTTAAAGATTTTTTGTTATATTCAATCTAAATAAGCTATTAGCAAGTCATATGTTTTTTTATTATTATGCATAAAATTATAGAATTCTCAGTTTAATGAGAGTTTACTCCTTGGACTTATATAAAGATTGGACTCTCTTAAAACCATTTTGCTATCTTTCTATATAGAAAGTTCGACATGGTTCAAATCTCCAGGAAGAAATCCTATTGCAGTCATTATACGAATTGCCCCTTTTTATATAGTGTAATGATGTCAATTGTCTAACCATGTTTAAAGTTATCCAGTAAAGCTATTTTCTAAGTCAATCTCACGTTTCATAGTAATACTTTATGCCGTGTCTTATCACCATTTCAGATTCGAAACTTCTCCTTGTATTTTTTCAATTGGATTGCTAGTCGAAATGAGACTTGACTCATTCATCCAATTGAACGTTTACATCGTTCGGGTTGTTGCGTGCTCGAGTCTGACCATTACACATCAGACAACTCATACCGCTCCAAATTGTTCATGAAAGTGCAAAGGGAAAAGGCATGCCTTGATGCACCGCATGCTGAGTTATTAATGATGCATATAGGGCTGACAATCCATTTTAAGCAGATTTGGATTTGATATAAATCGGTTTAGATCATAAACAAGTCAATCAATTTTAAATCTGTTTATTAACTGAGTTGGATTTAATCTATTTTGATCTATTTAAAAGTAAAATTATGATCTAATCTATTTAATCTGTTTAAAACCTGTTTAATTTGTTTAAAATTTACTTAATCTTAATCTATCCTATTTAATCTGGTCTGCTTAATATTTTTAACATGTCTAAAGTCATTTAATCTATTTAAAATCTACTTAACTAGTTTAACTTGAGTCGACGTTTGTAATATTTAGGTTAGGCAGGCTGAAATGGGCTACCTTTTTTTTTTTTGTACAACGGTGGCTCATACACTACGAGTGTGGATACGGTCAACAAAACCAGAAAATAGCAAACTACAAAAGAGCCCAAGCACAGAGCCATCGTCCATCTAGACAAAACCTCTAGAGTGGTGGGCTGTGTATGCAGCCACCCAGTCGGCGACCTTGTTTGCCTCCTTATAGACGTGGGAGTCGCACTCCCTCAGCAATCTGCATATCTCATGGATTATCAGCCACTCCTCAGCTATGCGTCTCCGGCCTCGGATCTACTCAACCACTGTGGCCGAATCGTCCTCAAGGATGATGCGATCCGCGCAAAGTATCCTCCTCCCATAGCAAATACCCTTTCAGGCTGTTCTAAGCTCGGCACACATCACCGATGAGTCAAAAATCCGCTGACCCCCCGCTGCAACTAATCTGGCTTCGTAGTCCTGGATGACTAACCCCACACCGTTACATCTCCCATCGCCGACCATACTGTCGTCAAAATTCACCTTGAGAAAGACAAGGGGTGGGGGCACCCAGGAGATGAGTATTGTCCTAGACGCTGCATGAGTAGAATGGAGGCCCAGATGTCCTTAGCCACCTCAGGTAATGTCTTTGTGGAATCGGTGATCTCTGCCACAAAGATAAGGGCTCGAGCTATTGTCGTCCTCGGGTGTGGGTTGAGTCCCTCGAATACTCAGGCATTCCTATTCAGCCAACATTGGTAAGCCAAATAGGCCACCCGAGCCCTACCCTCCTCAGGCTCCAATCCCCATGTCGATGTCTCTAGAAACCGCAGGAAATCCTCAATGGACGACCACCTCTACCACTGGTCCAGCTGACCCATCGCATAGCTGCAAATCATCCTGGTCTGCGAGCATCCGATAAGTGCATGGTAAATAGACTCCTCAACCTCCGAGTAAGTCACACAAACTGTAGGGACCCTCACACCCCGCCTCTCGAATAGCCCTGGTAGGCAGGCAACCTCAGACCACCTTCTAGAGAAACAAGGTAACCCATGGGTGGATTCGCAGCTTCCAGGTCCACCTGCTCTCCATTTGTCGTGCCAACAACCCTGTAATAAATCTCGGGCCCTCACCACCGGCGACCTGGCATACTCCAAACTCTCATGTCCACTTTCGGCATCTCCGGAATGGGTATTGCTAAGATCCGCTCGACCAGCTGCTCCCCGAACACGCTCTTAACTAGATCCTCATCCCACCCCTGCTCCCCTCTGATGAAGAACTCTCGGTTCTCCCCTCGACGAGCCCCGAGTCGACTCGACATTTGTGTCGAGTTACCCCTGCATGCGTTGCGACGATCACAGCGGAAAGACACACGCAGGGTCGTTCATCTCATGAACGTCCTAGGGAACATTGATTTTAAAAAAATTCTGAGTTCTCTAACTCAGAAGATTATGAAATCTAAAGAAAAGATTAAAATTATTAACTTGATTAATTTTTAGATCTACTATTCAGAATTATAAAGATAATATCTTTACCTTTGAGCGGGTAAATCTTCACCGCTATCTGATGATCGTTGGATTTGGTTCGCTTGAAGCCACAAAAGCATCCGACTTCTACAGGTATCCACACGAGGTACAGATCGCTCCAAGATCTCACCGGGGTGCTAGCTCCCTTGCAGAGATCACATTTGATGGCTGATTTCCTCTCTCTTTCAATCAACCCTTTGATTGCTTTGAGAGGAAGAAGAAGGAGGAAGAGGAAGAAGCCTGCACCTCCTTTTCTTCTTTTTTTTGCACACGCCTGGAGGAGGAGGAGAAGATGGATGGGGCGGCTGAAACAAGAGAGCTCCAATGCTTCTTAATGCCCCATGCCACTCCTTTTATAGGCATCCCATGCCTAGCTAAACAAGGAATCATTTCAATGAGAAATTATTTCTTGATTCATCCCTCCAAATTCTACCACACCCCTTACTTAATTCTATCACATCCCTTACTTAAAAAGAATTGGAGAGAATCTAAGGGCGCACCTTGCGCCGTGTGGCAATCCGCATGAAAGAGGAGAAGGAGGAGGGGTAGATGCCCCTCCTTTTAGGCGTGTGGAACCAAAAAAGGAAAGGAGGGGCGGACACCCCTCCTTCCTTTGGGCGTGTGACAAGGAGGAGGGGCGGATGCCCCTCCTTTTCTCCCTTGTGTGGCCCGCATGAAGGATGGAACAATCTCATCCTTTCATGCTCAAATTTTCTAGCCGAATTAGAAAATATTTGGTCCCTCTTGATCAATTGAATTCTAATCCAATTAGAACCCAATGTGTCCTCCAATTTGATTCATATAAATCCTAATCTAATTAGAATCCAAATTGGACTTCATGAAGTCAGTTCCTTATCTAATAAGGAGTTCTAATTAATTAGGACTTCTCATTTTTATCTAATAAGGTTTAAACCTAATTTATTAAGTTCAATTGAATCAATCAAATTGCAATCCAATTACAAATCCTTCTTCCTTAACTCACTAACTCTTAGTGGGTTAAACCAATTGTCAATCAAATTGACAATCAAGATCTATTGTGATTCTAAATCGCAATCCAACCGTCAGAACGATCAAAACCTCTAATGTGTGTGACCCCATAGGTTCTATTCTGTTTGGTAGTGAGATATATTGTGATCTTTATCATAATATCATTAAAACTCCTTTCAATGGGTTGAAACAAATTCAACTCTACTCATCAGGGTTCACTGATCATCAAGTGAATTCCTTTTGAGTCCCACAATCTACTAGTGACACCTAGCAGCGTATAATGGCAACCCAGCAGAACAAAATGGATGAACCTTTAGGTGCAGTTAGCGTATGATACAGTACCTTTAACGTGGATCCCGACATGACGGAAGTTATGGATAACTCGTCAAACTCCATCGTCTATCATATGTTAAATTTATTTGACTCAAGTTCGAGATTGGAAAACCTTTTTTCCAGAACTGCCCTGGCCAAGATCTTTCAAACTTAGTCTCATAAATCTTATAGGATCACTCCTAATGTATCAAGGTCGATAGATTTTATCTAAATGCAACCCTAATCCGACAGTAAACCTACTGCAGCCAATCTGTACCACAAGGATCCTTAGGGCCCATGTTTATGTGCTCGTCAAACTACAGCAACCTCACTGTGATTAGCTGAGGCATCGCAGGTCTAAGTACTAGTCATACAACTACAACATCAAGTAAGTCACTGACAAGTGGATAGACATCTAAGTGACTTCTCGCTTTGGTCACGCTCAGTATCCTTGTTCTCTAACAAGCACTTGCACAATCACTCTAGTATCCTCACACTGTGGACTTAAGACTCGTCCATCAAAGAAAGTAATCTGTGTACTAATCTCATTGGATCGATCACCGTCCTTCATGATGATCTATCGATCAGGAACAATTCAGAAATTAACTATCTAATGACACATATCTTAAATTCTCTTTCTTTTATTTTCTTTTAATTTTATATAGTATAGTATAGAGCGCTAAGTTAGTGCTGTTCTAAGGAAGTGGTAGCTGTTCCAGTACACAAACAAGGTGGTTTGGGGTTTTGTCTGTATGCATGTCAGTGTTGGCACTTCACTCTTTGTTGTGGGGTTGTCACAGATTGGCCGGCCGGGAAGCTTTTAATTTCTAGGACGATTCATGGACACATAATAACTTGAATGAACAAAAAGCCCAATTTTTATTAATCAATAAAAATGTCAAGTACAAATTTCATGCCCTCCGAACAAATACAATGCGTCTGCCAAATTGGGCATACTTCTAATAGTTCGAACCACTCGCAGGCCTGGTCCACTCGGAAGCCCGGATGGCTGAGGCTGGGTCGGCGGGATTCCGGGACAGCTCGGTAGTGCAGCCAGGCCTAGCTGTCATCACGGTGGGAGGGGTCCTGGGCCAGTCCAACAAGCGGCCCAGGGACTCTGGGCCGCTTGCGGATCAGGTACCCGGTAGACCCGGGCCCGGTCAATGAAGCGGGTCGTGGCCTGACGGGAGAGGGCCCGCTCCGCGCGATGCGCGCGGCACGTGCCCGTGTGATGCGCATGGCGGGCAGGCAGGCCCACGGAGGGTTGCTTGTGCCTCAACAAGCTCGCGCGCCCAGCGGACCCTGCACGCCTAGTGGGCCACCCCTGTAGTTGGCTCCGGGCGAGCCTGCTGGAGGGCCGGCGGATCCCGGGCCTGCGGAGTTGGGTCTTGGTCCCTTCGAGTTCGGGTCCACTTGCAGGGGGACGGGCTCGGGGAGCAGGCATGACACACTGGATGTGTTCGGGCCGCTGGGAGCATTGCGTGTGCTTGGGCTGACGGACCCCATCGAGGGCCTAGCACGGAGATCCTCCATAGTGTTATGGTTTGGCTCTCCTTCCCAGGAAAGTGAGAGATCTAGTGTAGAAACCCCTCTGATTTGGCTCTCAGCAGGAGTCTGCCCCAAGCGAGTGTGATATGGAGGGAGGGGCTCATGGGGCAGGGGACCGGGCGACAGTTAACTACCCCAAGGCAGATCAGCTGGCTAATGCTCCCCAGGAGGTGGTGTATCTGGGGGACAGCAGGGATAGCAGTGATGACAGGATTGCAGTCACAGGGACCACTAGTAGGCCGACGGTGGATCATTCGACGATGGTGTAGTAGGTCAGAGCGGCAGTTATGTGGGTTGTCTCCGGAGTGAGTGAGGACGATGGTTAGAGTGGCGGGTTGTACCTTGAGGTAGTGATGGACTCGGTGGCCCAGGGGGTGGATGAGCCTATGGTCGTCCTCTCAGATTTTTTTCCATGAAGATCCTGGCATGGAATTGCAGAGGAACAGCCAAGCCATCTTTCATGACGTCATTCAGGAGGTTAGTGCAAGTCAACAGCCCCGAGATCTGCTTCCTCTATGAAATGCGGTTGTCCGGCAACAGACTTCACCAAGTACAGCGGTGCCTGGAGGCCGACTGGGAGTCCTATACCATAGACTCTGTAGGGTTGTTCGGGGGTATTTTGGTGTTGTGGAAACGGGGGGTGGCGACAGTAGTTGTCTTTCACAACTGTTCCCGACAGGTTATCATGATTGTTACAGAACCTAATGTTGTTCCGTGGGTATTATGCGGGGTGTATGTGAGTACAAATTATAGGAGTAGGAGAATCCTCTAGGACGAGATCACTAATCTGGTTTCCCGACCGCTATGGTAGGCGACTTCAATTGTATCCCGACTACAAGTGAAAAGAGAGCCGTATCACCGACATAGTAGACTGGAGGGAGTTCCGTAATTTCTTATCGTGGAACGGCTTAGTGGATCTAGGTTTCTCTGGACCATGATTTACCTGGTGTAACAACCAGTCTGGTAGTGCTAGGATTTGGGAGTGGATAGACAGGGCCACAACAACCCCTGATTGGATCATCCGATTTTCTACCTATCAGGTCGGACACTTATCCCGCATTGATTCTGACTACTGCCCGCTATTGATATCAACAGCCTCGGACTCTAGCCATCACTACCCTTTCCATTTTGAGGAGGTGTGGTTGGCTTACCCTCACTCTTGAGACATTGTCCGGAAGGCGTGGAGCTTGCCGGTGTGCGGCAATGCCATGCAAAGGGTTTCGCGGAAGTTAGAGTTAACTAAGAGGTGGCTCCGCCGATGGAACCGCGAGGTAGTGGGAGATATCTTTAGAAAGATGGAAGAGGTGGAGGCCGCCATTAGCAACCTTCAAAATAGAGAAGATCAGGAGGGTAAGCCTCCGAAAGCTGACATGATGTGCCTATGGGGGCTATTTACTGATCATCACTCGATATTACGCCAGCATGAGATCTTCTGAAAACAAAAATCCAGGATTCAGTGGGTCAGAGAGGAAGATCGGAATACTAGCTTCTTCCACCAGACGACGGTCATCAGGAGACAGAGGAACACTATCTGTTCCCTGCGAGATGAGACAGGCCGGTGGGTGGAGGGGGAGTCGGTGGTCAGTCAGGTACTGTTTGACTTTTTTTGGTCAAGATGGACGGAGGATAGAGATTCTGGAGACGTCGGCCTGCTTCCGAGGGTAGACACGCAACTCGGAGTTATGGAGAATGCATTGCTGGTGCGACCTATGACAGGGGAGGAAGTGCAGGAGGAGTATGGGGCCTGGCAGAGGCTAAGGCTCTAGAGCCAGACGGCTTTCCACCCTTCTTTTTTAGGAGATAGTGAGGTATTATCCGGGTTGCGGTGGTGGAGGCAGTTCAGTGTTTCTTCGATTAAGCAGTGATGCCCGACGACTAGAGAGCTACCTTAGTCATGCTGATACCGAAGCGCCAGGATGCGGGGGAGCCTAGCCACTTCAGGCCCATCAGCTTGTGCACAACTCTCTATAAAGTTGTGGCAAGGATAATGGTGGGCAGGATGAAGCCTTTGTTGCCAAGCCTCATCTGCCAAGAGCAAGGTGCTTTTGTGGGAGGTAGGAATATCATTGATAACGTCTTACTGGCCCAAGAAATGATGTGGGACCTTCAGCGTGCCTCTAAGCGACGAAGCCTGATGGCTGTCAAGCAGGATATGGAACGAACTTACGACAGAATCCGTTGGAGCTTCTTAAGGTGTGTATTGGAGTGCTTTGGTTTTCATGAGATCTGGATTGATTGGTTATTGGGGTACGTTCAGGGGTCGAGGTTTTCCATCCTGATCAACGGTACGTCGTTCCCTTTCTTTATGTCTGCCATGGGGTTTAGACAGGGATGTCCTTTATCCCCATACTTATTCATCATCTGTTTCGATGTCCAGTATCGGGCTCTGCGGGGTGCATGTGCTAACCGGAAGGTGGAGGCGTTTGTTCCCGCTCCGGAGGCTCGGCCTATATCACATTTACTGTTTGCAGACGATTGCCTCCTCCTAGCTAGGGCGCGGGCAACGGATGCACGAGTCTTTAGAAGAGTATTAGCCGAGTACTGCGCAGTGTCGGGGCAGAAGGTAAACCTTCAGAAGTCAATAATCTCTTTCAGCCCTAACATCGAGTACAAGGTTAGACAGAAAATTCGGGGGATACTGGAGATGCCGGCACATGATGGGACCTAGAGCTACCTGGAAGTACCCATTACGGGTAGGAGGCTGCGGGTGGCTGAATGCACCGGTCCGGTGTAGAGGATCCAGAGCAGAGTGGAGGGTTGGAGGACAGCTTCGCTCTCTATGATGGGTAGATTGACATTGATTAGATCAGTGCTCGCTTCCATGCTTGTCTACCTCATGGCAAACATGGTGGTTCCAAAAATAGTGCTGATGAGGATCAAGCACCTACTTCGGAGCTTCCTGTGGGGGTCATATGAAGAGGGTCATGGGATGTATTTAGTGGCATGGGAGAGTGTTTGCTTACCGTTGAGTGAGAGCGGCCTCAGTGTGATGTCTCTTCTGGAAAGGCGTGAGGTGTTGATTGCCCGACAGGCAGCTCGATTCACGCTAGAGCCACAGGGATTCTGGAGTCATTCCATGGCAGCCAGATATGGCTGAACGGGCACTATAGGGGCGATTCGCAGTGGGCGTCATTGCTCATTTATGTGGTGAGAGATTGCAAGATACTTACCAACAATTGTGGAGAATACTCGATGGTTGATAGGCGATGGGTGGAGCATTGATGTAGTTCGTGATCCGTAGGTGGGTGCCCTCCCTTTAAGACTCTGGCCGACTATGGTTGACATTGAGGCAGTGGAGGGACTGCGGGTTTGCGACCTCAACCCTGGCAGGGCTGCTTGGGATGAGGCTAAGCTGGGTTATGTGTTTGGGACACACTTAGCCGAGAGGGTCCGATCTCTTCCGATTCTGAGGTATACGAGCCCTGAGACCCATGTGTGGAGCACATCGTGGAGGATCGACGTGAGGGTGGGGGAGCTCTCCTGAGTGCTCCGGCCGGCGCATGAGCTAGGTTCGGAGTGTGCCTAGGTATGGCACTTGGGTCTCCACCTAAGGGCCACACTGTTCTTATAGAAGGTCGTCTGGGCTCGACTTCCGACGAGAGCAGTACTTAGCGGACCGGGTTTGAGGTTGCCCCCTGAGTGCGGGGCATGCGGGGCCGATGAGTCAGTGGACCATGCACTGTTTCAGTGTACATGGGTGAGGGCGGCGGGGCTGCTGCGGGAGGGTTGGTCTTAGGGGGACCAGTTCTTACGGACCATCGATGGGTGGTTAGATAACCTATTAACACACCAGGAGGCAGTTAGAGCGACCTTCATGGCATACCAGATATGGTTGACAACGAATGCTCGAACTTTCGATGAGCATAGCATGTCGCCAAGGCTTGTGGCGGAGAGCGCCCAAGCGCAGGTGACAGAGATTAGTCATGTTTCCTCAGAAGGACATGAAGGACCTTTGATAGTTCGGGATATCTAGGGTTCCCATTCTGCCTCAGCAGCTCCTCGTACGGTGCTCTTCACCTGGGAGCCCCCAACCCCTAACTTCCTTAAGGTCAACTTTGATGGGTTGGTGCTGGATAGAGGCACAAAGGGTGGAGCGGGTTTCGTTATTAGGGACCCGAACTCTAGAGTTGTGGCAGTGGGAGGCTGTAAGTTATTTGACTGCACGGTTTATAGTGCGGAGCTAAGGGCTACCTAGGTGGGTCTTCGATATGCTCAGCGTGTGCTCTCAGCTGGTTTAGTCATCTTGGAGGGTGACTCGGATACAGTCATCAGCTGGATCCGGGGGGTTCGAGGGTCGTTGCTGGTGACCATCCTTTGCTTCGCGATATCTGGATGATGATGAGGGATGGAGGGGTTATCCAGGCAAAGCATATTTTTAAAGAAGCCAACGAAGCTGCGGATTAGGTAGCCACCTACGTGGCTAACCATTCCGATATCACCCTGTGGGCGGGGATGCCTCGGGAGCTCCGTGATATTTTGCTTTCCGATTTTTTTAGGTGCATCCATACACGTGTTGTATGAATCAACCGGTCTAGCAAAAAAAAAAGGAGCTCACATACCCTACGACCCTCCAACCACCCATGGTTGGCCATGGTGGGCCAACCATGTAGCGTGCCCTCTGCTAACCACCTGTCATCCAGAATCCCGACAGACCTTCCATCTCCAATTTCCCATCTAATCTTTGGTAGCACCCTCGGGGCACGCGCACAAATCTTCCACCATAAGAAGGATGCACCTCATCCAGCGCACATGTCGGCTTGGCCTGCTGGGTCGCCGTACTTCGCCCTCATCAGAGTGCCCCATAGACTCTCTGGCTTCAGAAGAAATCTGGCTGCCACTCTGGTCATAAGTATGTCCCTGCACTCGAGCAGTGAGTGTACTCCTAGTCCACCCCAGCTGGTCGTTGATATATGGTTTCTCAGGCCATAAGGTGGACACCCCCTCTACCTCCCTGCCATCCTCAGATGAAGCCCCTGAATAGCCTCTCCAAACTGCATAGTGCTGCGAGTGGAACCAGGGTGTTTGATAACAAGTAGATAGGGATGGAACGAGGGTGTTTAATAAAGATGTAGCATTCGGATCTGAATTTTTGATATATTTAATAAATAAATTGGATTTCTATCCCCTCATGAAAAAAAGATTAAATTTAGTTTGACAAATTTTTGATCCAATCTATATTTAACCTGACCTGTATTCGACTCGGCCGAATACAATTGCAACCCCTAAGGCTACCATGATATGGCACATGTTCTTGGCATATTTTCCAGTCATAAAATCTGAATGTTATGAGCCTCGGAATTTTATGTAGAATGGCAGCAAATAAATGTCAATTCTGGAAGATTAGGATGTGAGATAATGACATAAGTAAAAGCTGGTGCAATCGTGATACGCTCTTTCAATTCTAACTTTTCCACGCTTTAGCATCCTTTGACCAAACACTGAAATGAATCACGGTAATGGAGATCAACTTTCTCAGGGCAGAAGCTCTTCTTCCTGATAAGCGAAAACGGTAGGTGGAGTCTGGAATGACCTGTTGTGTGTGCAAGGGCAGTCTCAAAACGGCTCCTAAATTGTGAAGAGTGAGGTGGTATGGCACAAGTGATGACCCAAAGATTGATTCATAGATTGATTTTGATGATCACAAAACCTTGAAGTATAGATACTAATGTTTATGTTGCAAGGAGAAAGATATTTATTTTGCAAGGAACATAGCAAGTTGGGAGAACACAAGAAGGCCTCCAAAGCTCTCAAGTTGGAAGAAAGCTACAATTTATTGGCCCAAAGTTTAAAGTTCAAAGGATTCAAATTGGAGGAGTAAAATCAAAAGAAAAATTCAAAAGAACAGTCTTCGAGTCGACTCCAGTGGAATTCGAGTCGACTCCGGAGAAGTATGAGTCGACTCCGGAGAAGTATGAGTCGACTCCTAGGAGTCACAGGCAGAAAAGTCAGAGAGCAGTTTTCGGGTCTGAGATTCGAGTCGACTCCAGTGGAACGGGAGTCGACTCCGATGGTTGGTAGGTCGACTCCAAAGAAAGCAAGAGTCGACTCTCAGCGGAACACAAGGAAAAAGTCAGAGAGCATTTTTGGGACTCTGAGATTCGAGTCGACTCCCGCATTGCACGAGTCGACTCCGAGACTCCGCGACCATCAACAGACAGAAAAACCAAGTTACTGCCTCTGAGATTCGAGTCGACTCCCAGACAGCTCGAGTCGACTCCAAGGCAGCGCTACACTAAGATGGCAGGAGACCAACTTTCGGAAACTGAGAGCCGAGTCGACTCCAAGGAAGTTCGAGTCGACTCCAAGACTGGATGAGCCAAAAGACAGAGAATCGGAAGTTCGGGCTCTGAGATTCGAGTCGACTCCCAGGACAGTCGAGTCGACTCGAGTGGACAAAATTCAAATTTGGATCCACAGACTACAGAGGATGAGCCGACTCCAAAATTGCCAGGTCAGCACCAGAAGTTGGCGAGTCGACTCCGGGTTAAGTCGAGTCGACTCCCAGTCAAGACGGCAACTTTAATTCAAACTTGGAACAGTGGCCGAGTCGACTCCGGAAAAGCTCGAGTCGACTCCTGCTACAGCCGAGCCGACTCCTGATCGCGCGAGTCGACTCCAAACCCAACGGTCATATTGTCAGGAGCTGCAGACTGGTTCCAACGGCTCTATTTTTGTCTCTAACGGCTATATTCTTGTTTCCACTCCATCTAAAGCTATAAAAACAAGAAGAGAGCTAGGGGAGAATGCATGGAAGTGGGAGAGATCATCTAGGAAAGAGATCTCAAAGAGATTACAAAGGAAATCTCCCATAAGCACAAAAGGGCCATCCAAAACGAAATAGAGAGAAGAAGAGCATCCAAGTGAATCCGAAAGCTTCCTCTCCATCCGTGTGCTGCCTCGGGGATCCTCTACTTCATGCCAAATCAGAGGAGGATCAAGTAAAGAAGAAGCCGAGCTCCTCCATCTTCAAAACTCGTTTGAGGGCTTCTCTTTACTCTATTTGTTTATATTGTCATATCTGCTTGTTTAAGAAGCTTTGATTTGTTTTTATTCTTTGTTTTAATATCTTGTAACTTGATTCAATCAAGGGATTGAATCAAGGGGTTAAAGGTTTGTTGGTGAGCCAAAGGGAAAACCAACGGTGTAAGGTTTGTTGGTGAGCCAAAGGAAAAACCAACGGGATTAAGGTTTGTTGGTGAGCCAAAGGGAAAACCAACGGGGTTTAGGTTTGTTGGTGAGCCGAGGGTAAAACCAACGTGTAAGGGTTTGATTGTGAGCCCGAAAAAACAATCGGAGTGGTTCTAGTCGGTGAGCCTGGGAAAACCGACCGAGTTCGTTGTGCGCTCGTAAAACAACAAGTTGGGTTGTGAGCTTGTAAAACAACCGGCTGTAATCGGTAGGATTATAGTGAAATTTCCAAGAGGTCTTGGGGAGTGGATGTAGGTGCTGGGGTGCACCGAACCACTATATGTCCTTTGTGTTTGTAATGCCTCTAGTTATTGTCTAACTAACACACTTACTTACTTAGATAAATTGCTTGCTTAATTCTTATCCGCACATCTTTTAGTTGCAAGCATATTTAATCAAGTCGAAGTCTATACATCAAAACCTTGCTAAGTTTAACTTTCACTGTGTATCTATACAACTTAGCATAGTTAATCAAAAAGTTTTAGAAGTAGCATAAAAGTTTTAAAAGACCCAATTCATCCCCCCTCTTGGGTTGTATCTACTGGGCAACAAGTGGTATCAGAGCAGGTGCTCAAATATTATTTGTAGTCTTAACCGACTAGAGCCAAAGATCATGACAACTCAAATAGATAGTTTTCTAGGAGAAGGACAATCAATTGATACACCTCCACTGTTTAATGGTATAAACTACCCACATTGGAAAATACGCATGTGCATCTTCATTCAATCACAAAACTATTATCTATGGAAAATCATAATAAATGACCTTCACACACTCTCTCACATTAATGAGAAGGACTTAGCACAATTAAATGCTAATGCTATGAACATATTATATTGTGCTATTCAAGAAACAAAGTTTAATGAAATTTCTGCATGCTTATCTGCTAAGGAGATTTGGGATACTTTAGAAAATATTTATGATAAATCTCAGATTAGCTCTCATGTGTTTCAATTACATTCTAACAATGAGACTGCAGAAAAAGGTGTTGAATCTCCCACCTCAGTCGAGTCGACTCCAAGTATTTCAGAGTCGACCCTCAAGATAACCGAGTCGACTCCAATAAGGTCCAAGTCGACTCCGAGGCAAATCAGCTTCCTAAAGACAAAGAAAAAGAGGAAGCAAGAAGAAAGGAAGAAAGAGATAAAAAGGAAGAAAGCCTTGACCAAGAAAGAGTCAAGCCAAAAAATAAAGGTTAGGAGCAACAATGATGATATTAGCTCCAAGAAACTACAAGAGGTAACTGACTTGTGCTTTATGGCACAAGAAGACAAGGTAAAATCTGAATCTACTCTTACCTCAAATGATTTTCAAGAAGAATTCTCTTATGATGAATTATTAAATGCTTTTCATGAGTTGTATAGTGATTGTAGAAAATTATCTGTAAAGAATAAAAATCTTAAGAAACTAAATTCTGAAAATGAAAGCTTAAGGTCATTTTCAGAAGAATTGATTCAGAAAAATCATAGCTTAATTAAAGAAAATCAAAACTTAAGTAAAGAAATTAACCAATTAAGATGTTTTATTAACAAATTCACTGTGAGTTCAGAAAGATTAAAAATGATGTTTGAAAGCCAACATGCTGATTTTGATAAATCAAAATTTAGCTTGACTCCTTCACTTAGCCATAAATCTCTAGAGAAAAAGGTTATCAATTTACCAAGCAAACCATTAAATAAGATAACTTATTTCAAAAATGAAAAGGATGGGAATAACAACTTTACCTATCGTTCTAGTATAATTAAATCAAATGGTAAAGTTATTACTATTAAACAGATATGGGTTCCAAAAAGAACCATATGTCCTAACTCTCAAGGACTCAAGCAAGCTTGGGTACCCAAAATGAGAAAATGAGGATGTACACATAGGTGTACCAAGGTACCTATGGAACATAAAGAAACTTAAAAAGTTATTAACAAAAAAAATAATAATGAAATCAGTAATCCTTGCATCTCATCATTATTTTTGCCTTAGTATTTGATTAAAATATGAATTGCAAGTATTGATCAATTTTGTGATATAGAAAATACTTTTGGAAATATAATCAAATCTCTTCATTTGTTAGTATACTTTACTCACTATTGGATAAGTTGCTAAATGATTAATTAATTCATTAAAAATAACTCTATGAACCCTCTATATGCTTGATTAAGAATTTTAGTCCATGGCATTATTTTTATTGATCATCAATATGATAATGTGTACTTGGTATGCTTTTGAATACCAAGATTAAAGAAACCATCCTTGGCACATAGAATCAACTCATGCTAGTATGTAATTAATCTCAAAAGACCTTGCCATAGGCTTGCTTAGATTATCTACTTAAAGGTCAAAGTATTGCTATGCATGCTAACTAAGGAAACAAACAAAAATCATTTCTAAATCTAAAGATGTTGTTTCCATCTCTAAGTCTTCAAAAGCTTACATTGGACTTGTTCTTGGAGAATAAAACTGAAGTATTTTTCTGTATTTACTAAATCTTGTAGAAGCGTTTCAAATGAAAAAGGTTTCCAAACTGTGAAGATCATGGCACAGTGTTGAAAACCAAAATCCAGATTAAGGTTATACAGAAAATAGTATTAAATTCAATTATTTCAGCTCCATGGACATCATAAGTAAAAAGGGGTTAATAGAATTCTTGAAGAAATGAAAAAGACAATTATGTATGATAGTCATCTAATTTTTAAAAGACTCTCATCACTGCTTGTCATACATATGATTTCTATTAGATCTATTTCTGATGAAAATTTTGATCTTCTGAAAAAATGAAAAATGAACCATTGCATATCTTTAATATTTTTCAGTCGTACATGTTATGCTTGATATACTCTTATGAAAATAATGCCAAATCTGATAGAGATATGTCTATTCTTGGATATCATTCATCAAGCAATGCATATAGAGTATTCAATGAAAAGTTTTTAGTTGCAAAAATATCAAGGTATTTTATTCTTTATGAGACTAATGATTTATTATCAAGATACTAAAATTAAATTATGTATGTATATGGTTAATCTTTTACATATAACAATCTGAAAAACTTGTTAATAATTAGAACTAACTTGGATTTTTCAGATATGCTCTTAATGAAGAAAAAGTGATGACTACTAAAAGACTAAATCAAGAAAAGATGAAATAGATCTTGATGAAATTTTTGCATGATTAGAAGTAAAGATCACCATCATCATTTGCTTGCTTTATGAGCTTTATAGTCCATCAAATGAGTGTGTAGAATGGACTCCTATGTGCTTACTTTATTAAAGAAGATATATGTTAAATAACCACCATATTTGAAAACACTCATTACAAATATGATAAAGCAATATATGATTTGATACAAGCATCAAGAGCATGATATAAAAGCTTAAATAACCTTTTTGATAGAAGGTAATAGTGATAATTCTTTGCATCAAAAAATGTGTGACACCTCACTTGCTCAAAGTATACATTAATGACATCATTTCTGGTTCTAATAATGAAGAGTTATATTGCAAGGTGAGTTTGAAATATGTATGATGAATGAATTAACATCTTCTCTCAAACTCCAAATTAAGACAAACAGGAAAGGGGATCTTCATTGACCAATATTAGGCCACAAGAAAACTCTCATAGAAGATTGGCATGAAGAAGGTATGTCTATGACCCCATCTTGTTTGAAAAGGATGAGCAAAGTAGATCTATTGTGTTAAAGCTGTATTGAAGCATGATAGAATAATTATTTTATCATACAGCTGGTAGACCAGATTGTATGCTCATTATGTGACCGTGTGCAAGACTTCAATCTAACTTTAATTAATCATATTTTATTGATATCAAATAAATCATAATCTGAATTTTGATAGAAACAAATGTTTAAGATAAATTGATTAAAACATAGTTAACATATCTTATTGATAATTATCTTAAGCAAATAGAATCTAAACTAAATTGACTTGAACTATCTTGGTTAATGAATCTATCTCTTTAGTTCAAATGATATGTGCTTGCTTATATTTAGGCAATCTCTTGAGTAAAGTGACTCAACATGCAACTATTGTCATATCTCATATTGAGTCATCTAATTAAAAAATATATATATGTTGGATGAATGCTTTGTATCTTAAAGAAACTAATGACCTTCCTTCAAGAAAGAAAAATGAGAAATTTCAACTTGAAGGATATCTTCATGTAAGATACACTAAACATTCACATGCAAACAAGAGAGAGGATCTTCTTCAGCCAAAAGTTCACACATAAGAAATCTAGTTTGGCTTGAAGAACATATAATGAATAGGTAATTTTAGATACCTTTCTCACAAATTAATTGAGCAAAGTCAATAACTTAAATCCTATTATGGCATGATTAAATTCTTTAATTATTAATTTTTGATATCATGTCTATATGTGTATTGACTGACTTATACTTTTAGAAATTATTTCATGGTTTGCCCAAACTAAAATATATCTTTGCCTATGTCATAACCATGAAATACACAAGTATATGCTTAAAATTTTGATGTAAAATAACTTGTGAGAAGTTATGAATCCTTGAGCATAATGAAAATGTTGTTTGCATAATATACATCTATATGATACATAAGATTATCTCTTTATTCTACTCTTTCTTGTAAATTACTTGAGAATGACAAAAAGGGAGAGAGATAAAGAAAAGAAAATGGACATTGTTCAAGAGATGAAAAATCTGAGTAAAGGCAAATACTCCAATCTTAAGGAAAAGCAAAACAAACATAGTATACTCGGAACATTTGTGAGACGTTTGGAAGAAATAAAATCTGTAACTAATTACACTCAAACAGGGAAAGTTAGAAGTGAACATTTTAACCTTTCTATATTGCTCATCATAGGGATGGTGCCAATGGGGAGGCTAGTGGTAGTACCCGGCACTATTTGACCCAACTATTCGGTGTAGGGCATATTAGGGACGGCACAAGAGGGAGGCTAGTGGTAGTACCTCGTGCCCCTTCCCAACTCCACCGGATAGGGAGCAAATAGAGTATAGAGCATAAGAAAGTAAAAATGAAAAACAAAGTAAATGAAAGTATACAAGAAAGAATCAATTCAAATTTTTAGTCACATGGAAACACACTTTAAGGATGAAATCAGTGCAAAATTATATTTAAATAGGGGGAGTTTATTTGAAAAGAATTGATTTTGATACTTGACATGCTTGTTCTTAATATTAATGTATGACTTAACACACACTATATTTTGCATGTGGCATGATATTTTAAATTATGGGTTCTCAATATCTTTTGTAGTACCCCATACTTGGACAACTTGATTGAATGTTTGAAATACTACATAACATTTTTTGCTTAGTTTTATTGAAAAGAAATTTCAAATTTATTGTTAGCAATCATCTCTAAAATCTGAAAGTTGAATAAAGAAGAAGAGAAGGATATCTCTATTTAGGGAAAATAAACTTTATTCTATCCTTCAACTTGCCTAAATTTGGTATATAATGTTCAAATTCGTACCAAAACTCAACATTTAATACAAAGATTCTGAATATGCTCTTATATGTTTGAAATATGTATTTTCAATCGTAATCATTTAAGATGAGCTATAATGTGGAAGATACATATCTCAAAGTATGAGTTTGAGAGCCTCTATTGAAAATCCTATGTAATTCAGAATCTGATTTTGTATAAAAACTTAAACTAAATGTGATTTTTAAATAAAGTCTTACTTTACGAAAAACAGAATTAATTTCCTTTGGTGATTGCTCCGATACGCATCCGAAACATATCATTTCTTATCTTCAAAGTATACTAATATCGGTTCAAATGATGTGTCTTTCGATGATCTTGATTGCAAACAAAAATTTCTAAATATATGAGTTTATTTTGATATTAAAAAGATTTATTGTGCTTCATGAAAAACTATGATTAAGAAATTGAGTTCTAAAAATATATATATTTCAATAATCATCTATATGTTTTTCTCTCCTACATTATTAAACACTTCTATCAATAGAGTGAATGATCTTAAAGTTAGAAATATTTCAGCTCACTCAAATGATTCTAAAAGAAAGAAAATGTAAATGCGGTTGAAAGAAACTAAGCTTCAAATGAATCATTTTCTGATTAATATTTCTACACATTTTCTCTAAGATTATGAGAAAGCATAACTTGTTCGTAAAGGATTAGAAAGAGTAATTACTACAAATTTTGAAATAATACTAGATTACTCTACATTCTTGATATTACAGAATTTTAGTGTTATTCACGTTTATTACTAAAGTCTGAAATTCAACAATTAAAATGATTAAAGAAGAATGCATCTTTTGAGGGGGAGCTTTAGATATTCAGTATCCTATCCCAAAGACACTTTATTTTGATGCATACTTTGAATTTTATGGATTGATTTTGATGAACCTCCTTATATTGCAAGACATGCTTTAATTACCTTGAGATGAGTTCTATAAAGGTTGTCTTATCTCAAACCTTGAGTCTCATGAAAATAAGCTGAAACTTATAGAAAATACATTTTTGAGATTGACAATTTTGTTGAACATTATCTTAGGATTCTAAACTCTTAAATGGAATGATCAATTGAGGGGGAGAAAGAAAATTTCAGAAGGAGAGGTCTTATTGGACTTAATTGCATAAATCTATAGCTAAAGGAGAGAGAAAGAATACTAAATGAAAAGTAATCCTAATACTCTCCAATATGTATCATCTGAAACTTAAATCTGAAAATCTTTATGATACACCTTGAGGCGTGTTATTTGGTTAGTATATCTTATGCATCACTCATGAACCAAATTACAAATCTTGAGAGCCTCTAATTTAATGAAAAAGGGGGAGAATAACGTGTAAAATTTTCTTGAGCATCTTTTAGAAAACCTATTTTGATATTCACTAATGAGTCCTAATTGACTTAATCTTTAGAACTTAAATTGTGTGCCAATTTATATTTTTATGTATCAAATTGTGCTTACTTTCTAAAGAAATAAAAGAAAGTCTTTAAAAGAGCTCTAAGATGTATCAAAAAATTGCATGATTTCATATTTTGGTATTTGTGCTCCAATGCTCTTATTATCATAGAAGAACTTTGAAGTCATAGAAGAATTAATGATCCAACATGATGATATGTCTTTCACATATATAAGTTTTGATCTTTTACTCTGAAACTTAATTTGCTCTCAAAATACTTAATAGATTGGGCAAAAGGTCTTAAATGAACAAGCTTTCATACTTATTGAAGAGGTTAGATTTCCACTCATGTCTTGAATTAACCTAAGGAAGATTCCACCTACACTTGATTAGAAAACTATCTGTGGTATCAAATTAGAAAACCTCTTGAATTCACACTCGATGTGTTCTGCTCTGATCTTTGTGCTTAATGTTTCACTATCTTTTTGATGTTGTCAAAAAGGGGGAGAAATATCTAAGTATATGCTATATATACTCATAATGCTTTATTACTTTGAATTGAATACAAATCAGCTTAAAATTTAAATATGTTAATTGTGTTAAGCTGATTAAATCTAAAGCATTATCATGAAGTATGTTTTTACATATATATGTTTTCTACTTCATGCAACTTAGCTATGTATTACTTCTAGAAATCAATATCTTTTATATTGCATATACTCCAAGTTTTGTCATCATCAAAAAGGGGGAGATTGATGACCCAAAGATTGATTCATAGATTGATTTTGATGATCACAAAACCTTGAAGTATAGATACTAATGTTTATGTTGCAAGGAGAAAGATATTTATTTTGCAAGGAACATAGCAAGTTGGGAGAACACAAGAAGGCCTCCAAAGCTCTCAAGTTGGAAGAAAGCTACAATTTATTGGCCCAAAGTTTAAAGTTCAAAGGATTCAAATTGGAGGAGTAAAATCAAAAGAAAAATTCAAAAGAACAGTTTTCGAGTCGACTCCGGAGAAGTATGAGTCGACTCCGGAGAAGTATGAGTCGACTCCTAGGAGTCACAGGCAGAAAAGTCAGAGAGCAGTTTTCGGGTCTGAGATTCGAGTCGACTCCAGTGGAACGGGAGTCGACTCCGATGGTTGGTAGGTCGACTCCAAAGAAAGCAAGAGTCGACTCTCAGCGGAACACAAGGAAAAAGTCAGAGAGCATTTTTGGGACTCTGAGATTCGAGTCGACTCCCGCATTGCATGAGTCGACTCCGAGACTCCGCGACCATCAACAGACAGAAAAACCAAGTTACTGCCTCTGAGATTCGAGTCGACTCCCAGACAGCTCGAGTCGACTCCAAGGCAGCGCTACACTAAGATGGCAGGAGACCAACTTTCGGAAACTGAGAGCCGAGTCGACTCCAAGGAAGTTCGAGTCGACTCCAAGACTGGATGAGCCAAAAGACAGAGAATCGGGAGTTCGGGCTCTGAGATTCGAGTCGACTCCCAGGACAGTCGAGTCGACTCGAGTGGACAAAATTCAAATTTGGATCCACGGACTACAGAGGATGAGCCGACTCCAAAATTGCCAGGTCAGCACCAGAAGTTGGCGAGTCGACTCCGGGTTAAGTCGAGTCGACTCCCAGTCAAGACGGCAACTTTAATTCAAACTTGGAACAGTTGCCGAGTCGACTCCGGAAAAGCTCGAGTCGACTCCTGCTACAGCCGAGCCGACTCCTGATCGCGCGAGTCGACTCCAAACCCAACGGTCATATTGTCAGGAGCTGCAGACTGGTTCCAACGGCTCTATTTTTGTCTCTAACGGCTATATTCTTGCTTCCACTCCATCTAAAGCTATAAAAACAAGAAGAGAGCTAGGGGAGAATGCATGGAAGTGGGAGAGATCATCTAGGAAAGAGATCTCAAAGAGATTACAAAGGAAATCTCCCATAAGCACAAAAGGGCCATCCAAAACGAAATAGAGAGAAGAAGAGCATCCAAGTGAATCCGAAAGCTTCCTCTCCATCCGTGTGCTGCCTCGGGGATCCTCTACTTCATGCCAAATCAGAGGAGGATCAAGTAAAGAAGAAGCCGAGCTCCTCCATCTTCAAAACTCGTTTGAGGGCTTCTCTTTACTCTATTTGTTTATATTGTCATATCTGCTTGTTTAAGAAGCTTTGATTTGTTTTTATTCTTTGTTTTAATATCTTGTAAATTGATTCAATCAAGGGATTGAATCAAGGGGTTAAAGGTTTGTTGGTGAGCCAAAGGGAAAACCAACGGTGTAAGGTTTGTTGGTGAGCCAAAGGGAAAACCAACGGGATTAAGGTTTGTTGGTGAGCCAAAGGGAAAACCAACGGGGTTTAGGTTTGTTGGTGAGCCGAGGGTAAAACCAACGTGTAAGGGTTTGATTGTGAGCCCGGGAAAACAATCGGAGTGGTTCTAGTCGGTGAGCCTGGGAAAACCGACCGAGTTCGTTGTGCGCTCGTAAAACAACAAGTTGGGTTGTGAGCTTGTAAAACAACCGGCTGTAATCGGTAGGATTATAGTGAAATTCCCAAGAGGTCTTGGGGAGTGGATGTAGGTGCTGGGGTGCACCAAACCACTATATGTCCTTTGTGTTTGTAATGCCTCTAGTTATTGTCTAACTAACACACTTACTTACTTAGATAAATTGCTTGCTTAATTCTTATCCGCACATCTTTTAGTTGCAAGCATATTTAATCAAGTCGAAGTCTATACATCAAAACCTTGCTAAGTTTAACTTTCACTGTGTATCTATACAACTTAGCATAGTTAATCAAAAAGTTTTAGAAGTAGCATAAAAGTTTTAAAAGACCCAATTCACCCCCCCTCTTGGGTTGTATCTACTGGGCAACAACAAGCAATATCGATATCCATCCCACGAATTCAAGCTTCGTGTATCGTACGGTTGGAACTGTATGGAGATAAATAGCTGGATCTGCGCAAAGTTCTCGAACTTGTACTTCTTGTTTCTGATACGGAGGAAATTTGGATACTCTACTCTCCAATTTGGATTCGAACTTCATGTATATTTCCCCAGATGTATATCTCCCCAATTTAAACTGGGTAAATCAAATTCCATACTTAATCTTGTAGATCATGAAGCGAACAGCATGAATTTTTTTGACCAAAAAAAAAAAAACAGCATGAATTTTCAGGGCAATTAATAACGGAAAGAGGAGACCGAGTCCTGGTACGAGTGGAATTCTTTTGCAAGTCCCCGTAGAAGTCATGCAAACTGACTCTAATGAAGAGATGGTATTGCAATTACCATGCAATTTTACCGTTGGAAACTTCAATTTCCTTTCAGAAAATTATTCAAAAATTTAAATAAAAAATTTAATTATTTTTTAAAGAAAATTAATTTGTTTCAAGTTCATTCTTCATAGCCTCATATTGGATATTTAAATGAAAGTGCACTTGTATTTATTGTTGTTTTTAAGCCAATTGGATGATGGGCTAGGTAATTAAAGAAGTTTATTGGGTTGGAACTCTATATGCTCATGCCAGTAATAAGAGGGTTGAAGCTGAGCTGGATTTGTTGTATCTTAGAAACAATTGCTGCCTATTTTTCTTTTAAATTATTTTTAAAATTTATCTTGTTACTAAATTTTGGAATTGTTTATAAATCTTGTTTTATACGTTAACTAGTAATTTTGACGGGCTAGCAACCAGCAACTATGACTATATAATTATAATTAAGATACCTAAGTTATTTTAAATAAGTAGTCCAATCAAGTTTGGACTAATTTTAGCTTTAAAAAAAATATTATAAGAAAAGGCTAGCCAAGCGGAATTATATGGATTTACTTGGTCGAGTATTAAAAAATCTTCTAGCACATATCTAATATGGAATTAAACATAATACATGCACTCATCACCACATCAACAAAGACTAGCCAAAAGATGTTAATTAGATATCTTGATTCTATATAAGAATCTAACATCTTCCTTGTGCATAATCAATAAAAGACTAATATATAATCGAGTGGATCCGCACACTAATAGTTGGATAGAATATTGTAATTGAATTTAGGCGAATCTGAATTAAAAAAAATGATATAATTGGAGGACAAGTACTATGGTATCCATCGATAAGAATAAATATGATATACAATATTATGCTAACTATTAGAGATTTAAGTTTATGAATTTCTCAATGAAACTATGAAAAAAAGGTAATTGAACAAAGTTTGAAAAATAATAGATAATCAACTTAATTTATGCTTGAAAAATCAATAATAGATATAATCCTTTTATTTAGATATTTGATGGAAAAATATAGAGAAGAAAATAGTCTATATATGGACTATATGAAGAAAGAATACTAAGAAAGGTAATTTAATGGACTTTAAGAAGAAAGGATGTATATAAATGGTACATTGAAATAGTTAAGCATATATATATTGAGATATATTGAGATATAAATGTTATAAGTTGCTGCAATGCAATTAGTGTGTTTTCAATTATCATAGTCTTGCATCAAGAATCATTATTAAACTGATATCATTTTGCACTTCTCATAAATAACTTTATTGCTAATATTTAGAAAAATATATCATGGTATATATTATTTGTAGATGATGTGATATTAATAGATGAAAAGAAAACTAAACTAATTACTTGGATATATAAAAGAAAACATGCTGTCTAAATATTATTATTTCACATGAGCAGAGAACTAACGAGATTTTTGGAATATTTAATCACAACTATCTTTATTGTATTTAAATTTTGCAATTTATAGATTCAAATATTTATTTTATTGTAAACACCTGCCAATACATAAATTCAAATGTTGAGATTTGTTTCAAAATCATAATATTATTATGATTCTAGTCCATGTTAAATTAGGTTGAGCCGCTCATATATTTGAGCTTGGTTTCTAATTAAAGTGGGATAGTGATGTTTTGTAGGGGTATGTTTTGTCTTTTAGTGGAATGGGGTTTGTGGTTCTATTAAGAGAGAGAGAGAGATACTTGAATTGGAGTTGGAAGATTTTTTTTTTTATTTTTTTAGACACCTTTGTAAGAGAGAATAGGACCACTATTTTAACCCTTTTTTCCTTTGAGTAATTTATTCCTCTCTCCAAATTTTTTTTCACTATTTTGCTTGATTTAATTGGTGTTG